>NW_017679731.1:0-10762 GCF_001879085.1 Nicotiana attenuata | reverse complement strand
GCGAGCATCAAGATTCAGATCGAAGTCCACAGCAAAATCAGCTAAGACTCAAGATCAAGTTTCAAGAGAATTATAAATAGGAATCTTGTAACTCATAGTTGATAGGCATAGCTAGCTTAGCTTTGATTTTCCTTTTGGTGTAATAAGGAGGTCAGCAAGCAGTAGCAGCAGCAGCAACAGTGAAACCACAGCTCCTGGTAGTCCCAGCTACCAAACCTTCCAGAACTACACTGACCTGATTCCTTTATAGCCAAGGATATGTAGGCAACCTTTGAAGCAGGGTTCGGTCAGACGGTTTTCAAAATGCTTCTCATGGAGTGCTGAGCAGGCAAAAATCCTTCATGGTGCTCATTTATCTTGTCCCGAAAACCCTTCGTGTCTTCGAGCAAAGAGGGGCAGCTGTGAGCACGTGATTTTTGCCACGCTTAAATCTCTCCTATAAATTCCTTAGAATTAGGATTTTCCTTTTTATTTGAATTTTTAGGAATTAATTGCACGATTTTGTGTCTTTTTTGCATTTTTGTGTGCATTTTTTATTGATATAATTCCAAAAAAAAAAGATATACAAAAAATAGTGTGCATTTTAATATTACAAAAATAAAAAAATACCATAATGGTCCTTGCATTTCTACTTTTAATTTTTAAAATTTGTCTTAAGTTTTCTTTGAAAATTAATTAGTATAATTGTAGAGTCAATTGGGTCTTTTATTTTAATCTTGCATTCAATAAAATCAGAAAAAATATATATATAAAAATATAAAATAAAAATAAAATAAACAAAAGAAAACAATGATAAAAAGAATTAAAAGGTTTTTGATTTTGGGCCATGCACATAAAGACTCCAAATCGGACCAAAATCACCCCATGCTCAGGCCTAATCTCACAGTGATCCGGTCCAGCCCCTTTTAATTGAAACGACGTCGTTTTCCCTATGTTTAATCATTGACCGTTGGATCTCATAAATCCCACGGTCCGGAACTAACTAGGTTTCAAGTATATAAATGTCGGAAGGCTCCCCTACCCCCAAACCATCGTCTCTCATACCCCTGTTAATTCCGGCGTAACGCCGCCTATCTCCGCCACCTTCCACCGTCCGCCGTCGGCCGGAAATCGCCTCCGCCGGCGGTGAAGCTCCAAATGACCCCAAAATTTCACCATAAGCTCCCCGTCCCCTCCTCTTTCCAAATCCCCAAGTCCTATCCCTCAAATCCTAGCCGATTTTCTCAAATCTTAGATCGAAATTCCGGCAAAAACCCTAATTCGTCCAAACCAGACCAAACTTACACCTCATATCCTCCTCATCTCGTTCTTCATGAATCTATAACCTATAACCCTCAAACATTACCAGATTTCCTCGAATTTTAGATCGAAGATTGACCTCAAAACCCTAATTTTTCAAACTCCGGATTTCGTTTGATTTTGAACTGTAATAATCCTTAATCTTGTGTTTCTCATGGAAGCACACGATTAAGGACAAGTTTCAGTCCGGATTTTGCAAGGGCCTGGCCGGAATCACAGTTGATTAATTAAGGTATTTTTCTTTTCTTGTTGTAATCCTGTTTTAGTATTTGTTTAGCCAAATTAGAAAGTTTTCTTAGTAATTTTCTATTTTTTTAATTCTAATTTTGTTGAGTCAGTATTTAGCTAGTCTGTTATGATTAATCATGTTTTAGTAATTTTGATATTAGTTTAATTTCTGTTTGAATGTGAGTTTCAATTTAGTGTTAACATAGGCTTTAATTTCTTTGGTCAATCCTGTTAGTTAGTATTTGATTTTAGTTATTAATTTTTGTTTTGATTAGTTATTCTTTGGCTGCAATTAGTTAGACTTTATTAATTCAGTTGCTTGGTTATAGCTGAAGGTTCCCAGCCTCTTGGTTGTTTAATCATGGTTATTTGACCAAGTTTAAAGGGGGCTGGGATTTGGTTTGGCTATGGTAGTAATTTAGAATCCAAGTTAAGGGTAGTTTAGGTGTTTTACCTAAAGAATCTGTTAGTTAGAAACACCTAGAGTCTTCTAGATGGGGTTAAAAGTAGAATTTCAAGAAACCTAATGCAGTAACTTGAGAAAGAAGTCAGAAAATAAAGGATTATTTGGTTAAAACTGAAAAATAAAAGAGGGACTAGGGGTGTAAAGTTGAAAATCTTAGAGAACCCTCAGGTTTGCCTATAAAAGGCATGGACTCTGCCTTCATTCACAAGTTTTGACATCTGAAAATCCCTATTATTTTCTTGAAGTTTTGAACCTCACAATTACCCCCCCCCCCCCCCCCGAAAAAACTAGTCCATAGTCTCTAGAATCCAATTTTGAATTTCAAATTCAAACTCTTGATCTGAAATTTTGAAGTCTCTCTCCCATCCTAAAATCTCAAAAAAAAATATACAGAAGCTACAAAAAATTCAAAAAAAAGTTCTGTTCCATTCAGTTTCCTAGGTTAATTTCGGTTTTAGTGGTTGATTTGGGATCAGTTTGGGTGCTGTGTTGCTGTGGTGTGTTGCTGGGTTCATTTTGGAGGTCATTTGGGCTTAGTGGAACTTGTTTTGGCTTGATCTGTTGATCCTGTTGGTTTTAAAGCATTTCTGGACTCCTGACTCATTTCTGGGTTAAAGCTGAGTGTGATTGTTGTTGTTTGAACTCCACACATTGTTGCCTGCTTTGCTGTTGCTAACTTCTTCTCCTTCTCACTACATTCTGTTCTCCAGGTACACATCTGTATATTCGATGACTATGAGCTGAAAATGTGCAGAAATGAGTTTATGAAGAATGAAGTTATTTAAAAAAATTGAATTCTGATTTAGTTTATGTCCAGACCTGTATATTCAGCATTTAATTCATCAACGCTGTTTAAGTTTTGCTTGTTCTGTATTAAATAGACTGTACAAACGGTTATGTACCAGATTCATGTGGTCGCTTCAAGTTGAACATTGGTGACAATTAGTCTCATGCGAGGTTGATAGATGATTTGTGAATCGCCTCAGATCTGTGTGATGTAGTAGAACACATAGTTAGTAGCGTTTTCATAGTGTGAATGTGATTATCGCACCTTTAGTAATACCCATGAATTCACCAGTAGCTAATTAAGTAAAACAATCTAAGTCTTAAACTGGACTTCTGGTGATCAATGTTTCATTCAATTGAAAGGAGAATCTTGCTTTTCCTTGACTACAAATTGTTGAATACGTTTGGAATAACCTAAAGCGATCTCAGAGATGTTTGTTCAAATGGAATTGAGGCTTAGTGTGGTCTAACAGTCAGGTTTTGACGATCCGTTTCCGGACAGTTTGGGCCAGTGTTATCACAGACGGCCCAGGTCTTGTCTTGAATATGTATCCGTCTGGACCTAAGCCCAGGCCTGTGACTGGCCAACCTTATGCATACTTGGATTTTAATTCTTTTTGACGGGATGTGTTCAAGGACCAAGCTGGTTGAAGGTTGAATCTGCATGAACTCATAGACCCCAAATATAATAGTTCCTAAACAATATTAATTAGTTAGGACTTCTCCTTTATTATTAGAGACAAATTAAATAGAAAATTATAGTTTGCTTTAGGTTGACTTTAAATAATAAAATGAGGTGAGCCCCGCCAACAAAATGGATAAATTGCGGGGCCCTCTTTGATGTTCAAATTAAAATCCTTAGAATTCGGGACGCGCCATTTAGCGAATTTCATGGCTTCCCACAAGGTTAATAATACGTTAGTCGCTTTAGGCGCGCTTTTAATAATTCTACCTTCCTAAACTCGGGTGCACATTTATGTGACCCAAATCCAAATCTCAACGAAGCCGAAATGTGTCAAAAACCGTTTTTAAATTTAAAAAGCACATAAGTTAAAACATGTATTAAAATCAGATCTTTAGCCAATTATAATAATTTAAGCGACCATGCTAGAACCACGGGATCCGGGGGTGCCTAACACCTTCCCTCAGGTCAACAAAATTCTTTATTCAGAATTTCTGGTTCGCAGACTCCAATTGGGAAGTCAAAGTTTTCCTCGATTTGGGATTCAAGCTAAACCGGTGACTTGGGACACCAAAAGCCAATCCTATCCCAAGTGGCGACTCTAAAAATAAATGAATAATCCCATTTCGAATAATGTCACTTTAAATGGAAAAAACACTTTAAATGGAAAAACTCCCTTATACATTATCCTTCGGGGTAGGTGTGTAAAAAGGAGGTGTGACAGCTCTGGCGACTCTGCTGGGGAAACAAAACCAGAATTTCGATTCAGGGTTCAAGAATTCGAGCTTAGTATAATTGTTATATTTGGCTTTATCTGATTTTTCTACATGTTCCATGCTATATGTGCTAAATGCTTTACCGCTTTGATATTATCTGAACTGTATATAAACTTTGCCGAAACCCTTCTCTTCTCACCTCCGGGGATGTGCTTACTGGTTGAGACTCCCTATTCTGTTAGTGTCATACCCTGAAATAAGAAAGAGGCTCGGACAAGTTACTGAGCCGGACGATCTTGCGGGTCCCCGGTACGTAGCCCCCTCCTCGGCTCGAGTTGTCCGCTCGGGTACACAGTCTAGAACATATACCTAGGTTTTGAACCTAGAATAACTTGCCCTCGTTCCGGATCCCTAGTAGGAACGTTTGTTTGCATCATGTGCATTTGACTTAGGGGACTCAACACAGGGGTTGGGTCCGTCTAGGACAGGTGACCTGAAATGAAAAAACCATCCCGATGCATCTTACGTGCTACTTGCGCATTTATTTGTTTGGCTTTGCATGTTGACCGGCTTGTATATAATGAGAGAAAATTGAGAAAATAGCAGTGTAAGACTCAATAAGGATAACCTTTTGTCGCGAAAACCAAATGTCAAAATAGTACCGAAATGCTGCCGGATTTTTGAAAAGTGAAAAGAAAGAAAAGAAAATATCTGAAAAATAGGTAGAAAATTGTTGTTCAAAATAGTTTTGATTTTGGCACATCTGCCCGAACTACGCTGGTTTGATTCTCACCGGATGTGAGATACGTAGGCAACCCTCATCGGGTCCAACCTCCCCTTTGCAAAAAAAAAAGCCAAAAAATGCCAGAATTTTTGATTTCGTCATGAATAAGTCGGGTGACGACATTCTTGTTAAGACTAAGCCAAATGCCCCCAAAAGGGCGCCGGAAGGCCGTTTTTGCAAGAACGGCCACCTTGGGTCAGTTTCAACGGTTAGTGGGCACAGCCTTAAAATCTTCTTTACGAAGTGCTGAAAGGCCGTATCCACAAAACCGGTTGCTTGTTTTAAATTGGAAATTTGAACAAAATAGTGTCATTTTTTATTTTTCCTTTTGGGTCAAAATAAGTGATTAAATCACCTTAATAAATGTGCAGGATGAGCACGATCCAAAATGAACCTTTCTCAATCATGACTAAAATCCCTCCGGAGTTGCGTTTATGGTGGAACGATCTGGGTAAAGAAGGACAGGACGAGGTCCATATCGGGTTTTGAGACAACTTGGGAGATGCCAAATAGTGCCACAAGATGAGGATCTTAGTGCTCAGATAATTGAGATTAGCCCTGACGGACAGTTTCCAGAAGCACGAGTCCGCCAGATTTGGAACGAATGTCAATTTTAAAGGCAAATACTTGCGTACAGGATCGGGCCAAAGGTGAAGTGTCGTCAGGATATGTGGCTTGGTACAGGAGAGAACATGAGTACGAGAGGCCAGCTAAAAGACCACAACTCCAGGACTTTGTCGAATCATCACAGGATCAGTGGGGTTGGTTGGCAAAAGAAAGGGAATACAGGGCCCGCATAGGAGTACTGGAAAAACAAGTCCAAAACCTCCAGTTTGAAAACAGCGTGCAAGCCGCAGCTGATGAGGGTGAGAGGAAGAAATTGGCCAAAGAGAATGAAGCCTTACGAGCCCAAATCCAAAAGATGAAGCTAGCGGCCGAAGATCCTGTTAGGAGCGCCAAAGATGTAAAACTTATAGAAAATCTAAGGAAAAAAGTGAATGACTACAGTTTTGACCTCAACAAAGCAGAAAGAGAATTAGTCGGGGTTCGAAAACAATTGGCTAAAAACGCAGAAGAACGAACCCGCATGGTTAAACAGTTGGAAGAAGAATACGATAATGAGGTCGCGGGGTTAAGGAAAAGGGTCATCGCCACAGAGAACAAAATGATCAAACAGGCAAAAGAATTCAAGGTTGAAAGAGAGCATTTCTACACGGCATTGGCACAACTAGAATGGACTTGCAACAACTCCAGGAGCAAAACCAGATAGCCGAGCAGACTTTGGAGGCCAGGGCCCAATAGATAGGGCGGTTGCTTCAGGAAAAGGGCAGAATCAGAGGAAAGATCTTAACCGTTGCTCACTACAAATGTGCGAAAACATGACTCGCACCACGTTCTTTGCATCGGTGATGATATTTGTGAAGCAAATAATGAGTGACCTGGACAGACTTCAAGGGGAACTTGCATATAGGCCCGCGGCAAGACCGAACGATGTCCCGCGGGCACCAGGAGCTTTAATGTATTCGTGATTGTCATATCTCCTTTCTTCTTTTTATAGTATGTCAGTGTTTGAGTCTGTATTTTCTTTTCGCTAAGAGTCTGTCAGTGTTTGAGTCTGTATTTTCTTTTCGCTAAGAGTCTGTCAGTGTTTGAGTCTGTATATTCTTTTCGCTAAAAGAGTCAGTCAGTTGTTGAGTCTGTATTTTCTTTGAAATAGAATAGTTGACGTTGAAGTCTGTAGTTTTTTCTTTTATCAGAGTCTGCTATATTATCTTATTCGTCAGTTTTGAGTCTTTGTAGTCAAAGTATTTGCTATCAATAAAATTGAAAATCCCAAAAACATTTTGCTTCTATTTTACATTTTATTTTTGCAAGAACTACGCTTGGTCTGATAGGATTCGACCGTAACCCTAAGAAAAACAAAGAAGAAAATACGGGGGAGGAAATAAAAGAAAAACGAGAGAGAAAGAACCGCAAAAGAGACAATAAGGAATCGAGAGAAACCATGGCAAAAGAAAAGGGAAAAGCAGGAAAAAAGAGAACGAAAAGCAAGAAAAACAAAGAGTAGAAATCAAAAGAAGAGAAAATAGAAAAAGAAAGGCCGGGATGATGCATGCAGCCAGTGCAAACATATAGACATCCGTTTAACTGTATAGGTGCATCACACCCCAACATGCAATTGCCTATCTGTTACTTGTCTCAAACTAACTGTGTGTTGCTTCAAACTTCCAGCTTAGCTTTAGAAACGGTGGTTGGTTGTGGTAAGCTGGCATCACATCAATACTTCACCAGATCAAAAGGAAGTGTGGAAATGTCTACAGAAATGACTTTGCCCGCAGTTCCCATCTTTGAGGACAGCCCCATCTCAGGGATCCCGGCATCTGAGTCTTTCACGGCTGAAGAGAACCGAATACTACGTCTCCGACTCATGGAGATGTGGGACGCCTGGACCAATGGAAGGGAGCCTCCAAGCGCCATCCCTGGATTTCCTGAACTATTCCCTAGATCTGGGGGTACCTCCAATATCCCTATCAGCCACCCTTATACTCATTTGGGACAGCCTACCATGACCCCTCACTTCGTCGGAACACCTTCTGAGGTCCGCCCCCAGGTGTTCCCAGCAGGAGCAGCTCCTAACATCTTCACTGCTCCACCATGCTCTGCTACAACACAACCTTAACTGCCAAGGCCTGCCTTTGATCCCTCAGCTTTCACCTTCCAAAACACTGTCTTTCCAGTGGATCCTCCTCAATATCCCACATATAATTACTCTCAGCCACCACCATTTGAGCTTACGCCAGGACAAGATCAAACTCCTAAAGCCCCAGAGCAGGATGAGATGGCAAAGAGAATGAGAAGCCTTGAACAGAGTTTAAAAAACATGCAAGGCTTGAGCGGGCAAAAGAGTGTCTCCTATACAGACCTATGTATGTTCCCACATGTACATTTGCCGTCAGGGTTCAAAGCACCAAAATTTGAGAAGTATGACGGACACGGTGACCCCATTGCTCACCTGAAGAAGTATTGCAATCAGTTACGGGGAGCCGGTGGCAAAGAAGAATTATTGATGGCATATTTCGGGGAAAGCTTAATTGGCATCGCTTCAGAGTGGTATATGGACCAAGATGTCTCGCGTTGGCATATTTGGGATGATCTGGCCCGAGATTTTGTTCGACAATTTCAGTACAACATAGACATCGCGCCAGACAGGAACTCCTTGGCGAATCTAAAGAAAAAGCCCTCAAAAAGTTTCCGCGAATATGCAATTAAGTGGCGTGAACAGGCGTCAAGAGTGAAGCCTCCGATGGATGAGGTAGAGATGGTCACCGTTTTCCTTCAAGCCCAGGAAGCAGACTACTTTCAGAATATGATGTCGGCCATGGGCAAGCCTTTCGCAGAGGCAATAAAAATCGGAGAGATGGTAGAGAATGGGCTAAAAACGGGTAGAATCTTGAGTCAGTCATCCATAAGAGCAACCTCCCAAGCCATCCAAGGCGGGTCTGGAGGAATGGCCAAAGGCAAAAAGAAAGAAGAAACAGTGATGGCAGCATCGGGAGAAGAATATACCGGGCTCCTAGACCAGTATTCTCTGAAAGAACCCCTCAACACTACTATCCCCACACTGATATGGCTTACGCTCCCCTCACCTTATGCGGTCATGAATGCTCAACCTTTCGGCCGACCGCAAACCTAACCGAAATCCACCCCCGTTCCAAAGAAACCAACCTCCTTACCAGAACCAATATAATCCCCGACCACCGCAAAATAATTTCCGCCCTCGGGAACCACCCAGACGTCCAAATTTTACGCCGATTGGTGAACCCTACTCCAGTCTGTTCCCGAAGCTCGTTCAGATGAATCTGCTGCAGCCTATCCCCCAAAACAGGCAGAACCCGAAATCTCCAGCTTATCAACGAGGTGTCCGCTGTGCCTATCATTCAGGAGCTGAAGGGCATAGTACTGACAACTGCTGGACATTGAAGAAAGCTGTGGAAGACTTGATTGAACAAGGGAAAATAGTGTTGAGGGATGAAGAAGCCCCGAATGTGACCAATAATCCGTTGCCCGCTCACAACAACGGGCCGGTGATCGGGATGATCTGTGAAGACAGAGAATTTGATCCAGCATTAAAAGCTATAATTGCTATTGCCGACGCAGAAAAGAAACCCAAGGTACCCCCGAAGCAAGAGGAAGGGGAGAAGAAGAATAAAAGTGTCAAAACTGAGCCTGAGAAGAAACCTGAAACAAAAGCAGAGACGGAACCTCCTAAGAATGGAATTTTCTATGTTCCGCGAGGACGCCAAGAAAAACTATTAGTTGTCAGTGCTCCAAGGAAGTTTGAAGTAAAAAGGGAGACGCAAATATATGTGCCAAAAGAAGCTTATGTGGTACGGGGACAATTAAGCCATCTCCGCTGAATGAGCCAGTGGTTATTGGACGCGTACCACAGAAGCCAATGACAGACCCCTCTGCAGTGCCATGGAACTATCAGCAAACAGTGGTTACATACAAGGGCAAAGAAATTTCGGGGGAACTTCCACGGAAAACCTCTATTGAGAAATATTCAAATGTACAGGAGGTAAACAATGCCGCTCGAAAGCGCTTTCCGTCCAAGAAGCCAGTGAGTGCTGAGGAAGCAGAAGCCTTCTTCCAGAAAATGAAGATGCCTGATTATGAAACAGTGGATCAATTGAGGAAATATCCTGAACAGGTGTCCCTGCTATCACTGGTGACGAAATCCTCCGAACATCAGAAGATCTTGATGAAAACTTTGAATGAGGCGTATGTGCCAATTGAAACTTCAGTCGAACTGCTCGAAAGGATGGCAGAAAGGTTCTTCGCCATCAATCAACTCTCTTTTAGTAAAAATGACTTGCCTCCGGAAGACGCAACTCACAACAAAGCCTTGCATCTGACTATCAAATGTGAAGGTTATTATGTCAAGCGAGTCATGGTAGATGGAGGCTCGGGGGTCGACATCTACCCACTCTCCACAATGCAAAGGATGGAAATCGGGACGGGAAGGATTCGTCCCAATAACGTTTGTGTGAGAGCTTTTGATGGCATCAAGAGGGATACCATCGGTGAAATTGATCTGATATTAACCATAGGTCCGGTGGAGTTTGAGGTAACTTTCCAGGTGTTGGACATGGATACATCTTATAATTTTCTTCTGGGAAGGCCGTGGATCCATGCTGCAGGAGCCGTGCCCTCCACTCTCCACCAAATGGTGAAATTCGAATATGAAGGCCAGGAAATCGTGGTCCACGGAGAAGACGAGCAATCTATTTATCGTGACCCATCTATCCCATGCTTGGAGGCGAGGGAAGGAAGTGAGCATATTGTTTATCAAGCCTTTGAAATTATGGTGGCAGATCAACACGAGGAGGGAAATCCTTGTCCTCAGCCTTTCCTGTCTAATGCTTCAATCATGGTGGCTAAAGAAATGATTAGGCAAGGTTTCAAACCAGGAAAAGGGTTAGGAAAAGCCTTACAAGGAATATCTGAGCCAGTAACTCTACCCACAGCAGAAAAGTTTTTCGGGATAGGCTTCTACCCTACCCCAGATGATGAGAAATGGGACGAGGAAACAAAGAAAGAAGGATGGGTTCTGCCATTACCCTTGCCACATCTCTATGATACTTTTGTCAAGCCCAAGTATGGCAATGAAAAGGACGATGAGGTGTTCACAGCCGAGGAAATCGAAGATATATGTGGAGCTATGAGAAAAATGCTTTATGAAATCAACATGGTCCAGCCAAGCGAAGGGACTAGCACCGCTGAGGTGCTCTATATGGGAC
>NW_017679730.1:0-15860 GCF_001879085.1 Nicotiana attenuata | reverse complement strand
CCTTAGGATATGCTCTTGAATATTTAAATGCCTCGTACGTGAGGTGACGAGCGCGTACTTGAGCTAATTGTTGTAAATCTGTTTCTACTTGAAGTATTTAAATTGAGATTTCTTGTTTACTTGTTCATTTTAACTGTAAGTTTGTACCTGTGCTAGCTTAGAGATTTATGTTTAGCTGGCTTACTTGCTTATTTGTTTTAACTGTGCTATTTGTACTCTGTGAAGCATGTTAGGCTATAATCTACTACATCTTGTCCTGATTTTTAGCATTGTTCCGAGATTTATGAATCGTTGTTGTTGTGTGTTTAATTTGGGACTACGGGACGGCTTCCCGGAAGATCCCCCTGTACTTGAGATATTCTGGACTGAGGGTGCGGGATACCAAGAGATCCCTAGCACATGTGATTCTATATATATATATATATTGGGATACCAAGAGATCCCCGACTTACTTATTGAGGATACCAAGAGATCCTCGGGATACCAAGAGATCCCCCGTGTTGATGATGAGGATACCAAGAGATCCTCGGTATATCGAGAGATCCCCAATCTTGACGATGAGGATACCAAGAGATCCCCCGGCTACCATTCCTTGTTGAGAGCAGTTTTCCGTGTATTGTACCTTTGTTTTCTATTACTGTTCTTCCTTATTTACCTGGTTTAGATTCTCGTTGTAGACTTTATTTAAACTGTTTCTGTTATCTCATTATTTATTATGTTATCTCAGTAGGGCCCTAACCTTCCTCGTCACTACCCAACTGAGGTTAGGCTTGGCACTTACTGAGTACCGCTGTGGTGTACTCATGCCTCTTCTGCGCATGTTTTTTTTTCTTCATGTGCAGATCCAGGTACTTCCTCCCAGGCATATCACCCTCGTGGTGGAGAGTCCTAGCTGAGACTTGAGGTATATCTGCTACGTCCGCAGACCAGGAGTCTCTACTCTATTCCGGTTTTAGCAGATAGTTCTTTTCTTTCCTTTCATGTTGTTTAGACATTCTGGTGTAGAGCACATTACTACATTCTATTAGCCTGTGTTTCCCGTGAGTTTCTGGGTTTTGGGATTTAGTTGTAGACTTCCGCATATTTTTGAGTTGTATAGGCCGAGTGGCCTTATATACAGTTGTTATTTCCGTATGTTCAGTTTTGATTAATTATTCCTCAAATGTTAATTTGTCATTCCGCACTGTTAGGCTTACCTAGTTGTAGGAACTAGGTGCCGTCAGGACATGTTCATGGAGGGTGAACTGGGGTCGTGACAAGTTGGTATCAGAGCTCTAGGTTCATAGGAGTCACGGAACACAGGCCGGTTTATTAGAGTCTCGATGATCGGTAAGGAGACGTCTGTACTTATCTACGAGGGGCTATGTAACTGTTTAGGAAAAATCTTCATTTCATTTGAATTCCTCGTCGTGCGATATTTTAGGACATCAATTCTCAACTTCTGACTTCTATTCTCTCACAGATGGTGAGGACACGTGCTACTCGAGATGATCAGGCACCCGTGCCCCATACTACAGCCGCCAGAGGCCGGGGCCGGGGGAGAGGTCGAGGACGCGCACGTGGTGCAGCCAGAGCACCTGCGCGAGCTGCCGCCGAGGTACCACCAGCAGATCCAGCCGGAGCCCATGCACCTGGCACACCTACTACTGCCACTACTACTTCAGCGCTCCAGGAGACTTTGGCTCAGTTCATGAGCATGTACACCACCTTGGCTCAGGCAGGGTTGCTTCCCATTACTGCAGCCACATCCCAGGCTGGGGGATGAGCGCAGACTCCCATCGTCCGCACTCTTGAGCGGCGAGTGCAGGTTGAGCAGGCTCCCGAGATTATTCCGGCACCGCCTGCAGCGCCAGTTCAGCCCGAGGATGGGTCGGCTGCTTCAGAGGACGAGCAGCGGAGACTTGAGAGGTTCAAGAAGTATGATCCCCCAGTGTTCAGTAGATTAGCATCAGACGATGCCTTGGGATTTCTAGAGGAGTGTCATCGTATTCTTCGCACTATGGGCATAGTGGAGTCCAGTGGGGTTTCTTTCACTGCTTTTCAACTTCGGGGAGCCGCCTATGATTGGTAGCGGACTTATGAGATAGACAGTCCAGTCGAGGCTGCTACATTGACTTGGACCCAGTTCTCGGATATGTTTATGACAGAGTTTGTCCCCCAGAGTCTCAGGGATGCATGGCGCGCGGAGTTTGAGCATTTGCGCTAGGGTGCTATGACCGTTTTAGAGTATGCTATCCGTTATACCAGGTTGGCCAAGCATGCACCGGCTTTGGTTGCTACAGTTCGGGAGAGAGTTCGCAGGTTCATTGAGGGTCTTATTCCACCCATCAGATCTAGCATGGCTCGAGAGTTGGAGATGGACATTCCTTATCAGCAGGTAATGAGCATTGCTAGGAGGATTGAGGGTATGCTCGCCAGGGAGCGAGGATAGAGGGAGGCTAAGAGGTCTCGAGAGTCGGGTCACTACTATGGTGCCCGTACCTCATCCGCAGGTCGTTATGGCAGGGTTATTCGGGTCGCCCTGTACATTCAGCTCTTACAGCAGCCGGCAGTACTCCAGCTCCACCTACACCTCAGGAGCCTTATTATGCACCTCCAGTTTAGCACGCCTCCTGCGTGGGGTGCTTCCAGAGGTCAGTCCAGCAGACCTGGCCCTAGTCAGTCATAGGCACCGCGTACTCCCAGAGCTTGTTACGACTGTGGTGATACACGTCACTTGGTGAGGGATTGCCCCAGACTTGGGAGGAGCGCGCCCCCACAGACTTCTCAGCCACAGCGTGCTCCTCAGGGTTCTCAGGCCATGGTCACAGCTCCAGCTGCTACCCCACCTGCCCAGCCGGCTAGGGGCGGAGGTCGGGGAGATAGAGGTCGCCCTCGCGAGAGGGGCCGGGTCAGATATTATTGTATTCCTGCTCGTACTGAGGCTGTTGCCTCCGACTCCGTCATTACAGGTATTATTCTGGTTTGTCACAGAGAGGCATCGGTTCTATTCGATCCGGGCTCTACTTACTCTTATGTGTCTTCTTACTTTGCTCCGCATTTGGGTGTGCCTCGAGATTCTTTGAGTGCCCCCGTTTATGTTTCTACTCCTGTGGGAGATTCTCTTGTTGTGGACCGCGTTTATCGGTCATGTTTGGTTACTATTCGTGGTTTTGAGACCAGAGCAGATTTATTGTTACTCGGTATGGTGGATTTTGACATTATTCTGGGCATGGACTGGTTGTCGCCCCATTTTGATATTCTTGATTGTCACGCCAAGACCGTGACGCTGGCTATGCCAGGTATCCCGCGTATTGAGTGGAGTGGTACTTTAGATCACACTCCCAGTAGAGTTATCTCTTTTCTTAAAGCTCAGCGCATGGTTGAGAAGGGGTGTGCCGCGTATTTGGCTTATGTGAGAGATGTTAGTGTCGATACCCCTTCTGTTGATTCTGTTCCAGTGGTACGGGATTATCCCGATGTATTTCCAGCTGATCTTCCAGGCATGCCGCCTGATAGAGACATTATTTTGGCATTGATCTGTTGCCGGGCACTCAGCCCATTTCCTTTCCTCCGTATCGTATGGCTCCTCCTGAGTTGAAGGAGTTGAAGGATCAGTTGCAGGAATTGCTTGGTAAGGGTTTTATTCGACCTAGTGTTTCACCGTGGGGTGCTCCTGTTTTGTTTGTAAAGAAAAAGGATGGTTCTATGCGCATGTGTATTGACTACCGCCAGTTGAACAAGGTTACACTGAAGAATTGTTATCCTTTGCCTCGTATAGATGATCTGTTTGATCAGCTTCAGGGCGCACATGTGTTTTCTAAGATTGACTTGCGCTCAGGGTACTATCAGTTGAAGATTCGGGAGCCAGATATCTCGAAGATTGCCTTCAGGACTCGATACGGTCATTACGAGTTCCTTGTTATGTCATTTGGGCTGACCAATGCCCCTGCAGCTTTCATGCACTTGATGCACAGTGTGTTCAGGCCTTATCTTGACTCGCTCGTGATTGTTTTCATTGATGATATTCTGGTGTACTCCCGGAGTCGGGAAGATCATGAGCAGCACCTGAGGACCGTGCTTCAGACCTTGAGGGAGAAAAAGTTATATGCAATGTTCTCAAAATGTGAGTTTTGGCTGAGTTCTGTGGCATTCTTAAGCCATGTGATTTCTAGTGAGGGTATTCGGGTGGATCCGAGGAAGGTAGAGGCCGTGCAGAGTTGGCCCAGGCCGTCCTCAGCTACAGAGATTCGCAGTTTCCTTGGCTTGGCGGGTTACTACCATCGTTTCGTAGAGGGATTTTCATCGATTGCTGCCCCTATGACTAGATTGACCCAGAAGGGTGCCCCATTTCAGTGGACAGAGGAGTGTGAGGCGAGCTTTCAGAAGCTCAAGACAGCTTTGACTACAGCCCCAATCTTGATGTTGCCTACCGGTTCGGGGTCTTATACTGTCTATTGTGACGCCTCGAGAGTTGGCCTTGGAGCAGTGTTGATGAAGGACGGTAGGGTGATTGCCTACGCGTCCAGACAGTTGAAGATACATGAAAAGAATTACCCTGTCCACGACCTTGAGTTAGCTGCCATTGTTCATGCCTTGAAGATCTGGCGTCATTATTTATATGGAGTGCCTTGCGAGATCTATACTGATCATCGGAGTTTGCAGTACTTGCTCAAGCAAAAGGATCTCAATATGCGTCAGAGGACGTGGTTAGAGCTGCTGAAGGATTACGACATCACCATCCTGTATCACCCGGGCAAGGCCAATGTAGTGGCGGATGCCTTGAGTCGCCGGGCGGAGAGTTTGGGGAGTTTGGCATATTTACCAGCTTCAGAGAGGCCTATGGCAATGGATGTTCAGGCCTTAGCTAGCTAGTTCGTGAGATTGGATCTTTCGGAGACCAGTCGGGTTCTAGCTTGTGTGGTTTCTCGGTCCTCCTTATTTGATCGTATCAGGGAGCGGCAGTATGATGACTCTCATTTACTTGTCCTTCAGGACAAGGTTCAGCGTGGAGATGCCAGAGATGTGACCATTGGAGGTGACGGGGTATTGAGGATGCAGGGCCGGATTTGTGTGCCCAATGTTGATGGTCTTCGAGAGTTGATTCTAGCAGAGGCCCATANAGACGTCTGTACTTATCTACGAGGGGCTATGTAACTGTTTAGGAAAAATCTTCATTTCATTTGAATTCCTCGTCGTGCGATATTTTTGACATCAATTCTAAACTTCTGACTTCTATTCTCTCACATATGGTGAGGACACGTGCTACTCGAGATGATCAGGCACCCGCGCCCCCTACTGCAGCCGTCAGAGGCCGGGGCCGGGGAAGAGGTCGAGGACGCGCATGTGGTGCAGCCAGAGCACCTGCGCGAGCTGCCGCCGAGGTACCACCAGCAGATCCAGCCGGAGCCCGGGCACCTGGCACACCTACTACTGCCACTACTACTCCAGCGCTCCAGGAGACTTTGGCTCAGTTCATGAGCATGTACACCACCTTGGCTCAGGCGGGGTTGCTTCCCCTTGCTGCAGCCACATCCCAGGCCGGGGGAGGAGCACAGACTCCCGCCGTCCGCACTCCTGAGCAGCGAGTGCAGGTTGAGCAGGCTCCCGAGATTATTCCGGCACCGCCTGCAGCACCAGTTCAGCCCGAGGATGGGTCAGCTGCTTCAGAGGACGAGCAGCGCAGACTTGAGAGGTTCAAGAAGTATGATCCCCCAGTGTTCAGTGGATTAGCATCAGACGATGCCTTGGGATTTCTAGAGGAGTGTCATCGTATTCTTCGCACTATGGGGATCGTGGAGTCCTGCGGGGTTTCTTTCACTGCTTTTCAGCTACGGGGAGCCGCCTATGATTGCTGGCGGACTTATGAGATAGACAGTCCAGTCGAGGCTGCTTCACTGACTTGGACCCAGTTCTCGGACATGTTTATGAGAGAGTTTGTTCCCCAGAGCCTCAGAGATTCATGGCGCGCAGAGTTTGAGCACTTGCGCCAGGGTGCTATGACAGTTTCAGAGTATGCCATCCGTTATACCAGGTTGGCCAGGCACGCACCGGCTTTGGTTGCTACAGTTCGAGAGAGAGTTCGCAGGTTCACTGAGGGTCTTATTCCACCCATCAGATCTAGCATGGATCGAGAGTTAGAGATGGACATTCCTTATCAGCAGGTAGTGAGCATTGCTAGGAGGATTGAGGGTATGCTCGCCAGGGAGCGAGGAGAGAGGGAGGCCAAGAGGTCTCGAGAGTCGGGTCACTACTCTGGTGTCCGTACCCCATCAGCAGGTCGTTATGGTAGGGGTTATGCGGGTCGCCCTGTACATTCAGTTCTTCCAGCAGCCGGCAATACTCCAGCTCCACCTCCACCTCAGGAGCCTTATTATGCACCTCCAGTTTCTAGCGCGCCTCCTGTGCGGGGTGTTTCCAGAGGTCAGCCCAGCAGGCCTAGTCCCAGCCAGTCACAGCCACCGCGTCCTCCCAGAGCTTGTTACGAGTGTGGTGATACACGTCACTTGGTGAGGGATTGCCCCAGACTTGGGAGGAGCGCGCCCCCACAGACTTTTCAGCCACAGAGTGCTCCTCAGGGTTCTCAGGCTATGGTCAGAGCCCCCGCTGCTACCCCACTTGCCCAGCCAGCCAGGGGCGGAGGTAGGGGAGATAGAGATCGCCCTCGCGAGAGGGGCCGGGCCAGATATTATTGTATTCCTGCTTGCACTGAGGCTGTTGCCTCCGACTCCGTCATTACAGGTATTATACTGGTTTGTCACAGAGAGACATCGGTTCTATTCGATCCAGGCTCTACTTACTCTTATGTGTCTACTTACTTTGCTCTGCATTTGGGTGTGCCTCGGGATTCTTTGAGTGCCCCCGTTTATGTTTCTACTCCTGTGGGAGATTCTCTTGTTGTGGACCGCATTTATCGTTCATGTTTGGTTACTATTCGTGGTTTTGAGACCAGAGCAGACTATTATTACTCGGTATGGTGGATTTCGACATTATTTTGGGAATGGACTGGTTGTCGCCCCATTTTGCTATTCTTGATTGTCACGCCAAGACCGTGACGCTGGCTATGCCAGGTGTTCCGCGTATTGAGTGGAGTGGTACTTTAGATCACACTCTCAGTAGCGTTATCTCTTTTCTTAAAGCTCAGCGCATGGTTGAGAAGGGGTGTGTCGCGTATTTGGCTTATGTGAGAGATGTTAGTGTTGATACCCCTTCTGTTGATTCTGTTCCAGTGGTACGGGATTATCCTGATGTATTTCCAGCTGATCTTCCAGGCATGCTGCCTGATAGGGACATTGATTTTGGCATTGATCTGTTGTCGGGCACTCAGCCCTTTTCCATTCCTCCGTATCGTATGGCTCCTCCTGAGTTGAAGGAGTTGAAGGATCAGTTGCAGGAATTGCTTAGTAAGGGTTTTATTCGACCCAGTGTGTCACCGTGGGGTGCTCCTGTCTTGTTTGTGAAGAAAAAGGATGGTTCTATGCGCATGTGTATTGACTACTGCCAGTTGAACAAGGCTACAGTGAAGAACCGTTATCCTTGCCTCGTATAGATGATCTGTTTGATCAGTTTCAGGGCGCACAGGTATTTTCTAAGATTGACTTGCGCTCAGGGTACCATCAGTTGAAGATTCGGGAGCCAGATATCCCGAAGACCGCCTTCAGGACTCGATACGGTCATTACGAGTTCCTTGTTATGTCATTTGGGCTGACCAATGCCCCTGCAGCTTTCATGCACTTGATGCACAGTGTGTTCAGGCCTTATCTTGACTCGTTCATGATTTTTTTCATTGATGATATTCTTGTGTACTCCCGAAGTCGGGAAGATCATGAGCAGCACCTGAGGACCGTGCTTCAGACCTTGAGAGAGAAAAAGTTATATGCAAAGTTCTCAAAATGTGAGTTTTGGCTGAGTTCTGTGGCATTCCTAGGCCATGTGATTTCTAGTGAGGGTATTCGGGTTGATCCGAGGAAGGTAGAGGCCGTGCAGAGTTGGCCCAGGCCGTCCTTAGCTATAGAGATTCACATTTTCCTTGGCTTGGCGGGCTACTACCGTCGTTTCGTGGAGGGATTTTCATCGATTGCTGCCCCTATGACTAGATTGACCCAGAAGGGTGCCCCATTTCAGTGGACAGAGGAGTGTAAGGCGAGCTTTCAAAGGCTCAAGACAGCTTTGACTACAGCCCCAATTTTGATGTTGCCTACCGGTTCGGGGTCTTATACTGTCTATTGTGACGCCTCGAGAGTTGGCCTTGGAGCAGTGTTGATGCAGGACGGTAGGGTGATTGCCTACGCGTCCAGACAGTTGAAGATACATGAAAAGAATTACCCTGTCCACGACCTTGAGTTAGCTGCCATTGTTCATGCCTTGAAGATCTGGCGTCATTATTTATATGGAGTGCCTTGCGAGATCTATACTGATCATCGGAGTTTGCAGGACTTGCTCAAGCAAAAAGATCTCAATAAGCGTCAGAAGAGGTGGTTAGAGCTGCTGAAGGATTATGACATCACTATCGTATATCACCCGGGCAAGGCCAATGTGGTGGCGGATGCATTGAGTCGCCGGGCGGAGAGTTTGGGGAGTTTGGCATATTTACCAGCTTCAGAGAGGCCTATGGTGATGGATGTTCAGGCCTTAGCTAGCCAGTTCGTGAGATTGGATCTTTCGGAGCACAGTCGAGTTCTAGCTTGTGTGGTTTTCCGGTCCTCCTTAGTTGATCGTATCAGGGAGCGGCAGTATGATCACCCTCATTTGCTTGTCCTTCGGGACAAGGTTCAGCGTGGAGATGCCAGGGATGTGACCATTGGAGATGATGGAGTATTAAGGATGCAGGGCCGGATTTGTGTGCCCAATGTTGATGGTCTTTGAGAGATGATTCTAGCAGAGGCCCATAGTTCGCGGTATTCCATCCATCCAGGTGCCGCGAAGATGTATCGGGACCTGAGGCAGCACTACTGGTGGAGGCGGATGAAGAAGGATATAGTTGGTGATGTGTCTAGATGCCTCAACTGCCAGCATGCGAAGTATGAGCACCAGCGCCCGGGCGGGTTGCTCCAGCAGATAGAGATTCCGGAGTGGAAATGGGAGCTTATCACCATGGATTTTGTATCTGGACTTCTACGGACCTTGAAGAAGTTTGATTCTATTTGGGTTATTGTGGACCGGCTGACCAAGTCCACTCATTTCATTCCTGTGTGTACCACTTATTCATCGAAGCGGTTGGCGGAGATTTATATCAGGGAGATCGTCCGTTTGCATGGTATTCCAGTTTCTATCATTTCAGACAGAGGTACTCAGTTTACATCGCGGTTTTGGAGAGCCGTGCAGCAGGAGTTAGGCACTCGGGTGAAGTTGAGCACAACATTTCACTCCCAGACGGACGGACAGTCCGAGCGCACTATTCAGATTCTTGAGGATATGCTCCGCACGTGTGTGATTGAGCTATCAGTCCAGCATTCAGATGGCGCCGTATGAGGCTTTATATGGTAGGAGGTGCAGATCTCCGTTGGGTGGGTTTGAGCCGGGCGAGGCCAGGCTATTGGGCACAGAGATGGTTCAGGATGCACTGGAGAAGGTTAAGGTGATTCAGGATAGACTCCGTATAGCCCAGTCCAGGCAGAAGAGTTACACGGACAGGAAGGTTCGTGATGTTTCATATATGGCTGGTGAGCGGGTTCTGCTTCGGGTCTCGCCTATGAAAGGCGTCATGCGGTTTGGGAAGAAAGGAAAGTTGAGTCCGAGGTTTATTGGCGCTTTTGAGATCTTGAGGCAAGTTGGGGAGGTTGCCTATGAGCTTGCTTTACCTCCCAGTTTGGCCGGAGTTCATCCGGTATTTCATGTTTCGATACTCCGGAGGTATCACGGGGATCCGTCGCATGTGTTGGATTTCAGTTCAGTCCAGCTGGACAAGGATCTATCCTATGTTGAGGAGCCAGTGGCTATTTTGGACAGTCAGATCAGGAAGTTGAGGTCAAAGAACATCGCTTCAGTGAAGGTTCAGTGGCGGGGTCAGCCGGCCGAGGAGGCGACTTGGGAGACCGAGCAGGATATGCGCAGCCAGTACCCTCATCTTTTCTTTACCTCAGGTATGTTCTCTATGATCGTTTGAGGACGAACGAATGTTTAAGTGTAGGAGGATGTAACGACCCGGTCGGTCGTTTTTGGAATTTATGCCCCGATTCCCCATTTACTGCTTCCCCTAAGTTCATTTCTGCTATTTTGGTATGCCGGGACGTTCGGTGTTAAGTTTTGGAGAGTTTTGCGACACTTAGTCCCTAAATGAGAGCTTAAGTGTTGAAAAATGGTCCGTAGTCGGAACAGTCTGAAGACAACCTCGGAATGGAAATCCGATGGTTCCGTTAGCTTCGTTAGGTGATTTCGGGGTTGGGAGCGTGTTCGGAATGTAGTTTGGAAGTCCGTAGCTTATTTAGGCTTGAAATGCCGAAGTTTGAATTTTTGAAGTTTCCGGTCCAATAGTGAGTTTTTGATCGGAGGGTCGGATTGGAGTTCCGGAAGTTACAGCAGTTCCGTCATGTCATTTGGGGTGTGTGTGCAAAATTTCAGGTCATTCGGACGAGGTTCGGGTAGGTTTTTGATCGAAAGCGTGTTTTGTTGGAAATTGAAGTTCCTAGGCTTGAATCCTTGATTTAATCGGGTTTCTGGTGTTGTTTTAGGTGTTTTTAAGATTGGTACAAGTTTGAATAAGGTATTAGGTGGTATTGGTATTTTTAGTTGAGGTCCTGGGGGCCTCGGGATGATTTCGGGTGGTTAACGGAAGAAGTTTGGAAGTTAAGAAGTAGCAGTTCTGCTGCTTCTGGTATCTTTTCACTTCTGCGGCATGGGAATCGTAGAAGCGGAGCCGCAAAAGCGGCCTTGGCTTCGCAGAAGCGATTTTTGGTCACCTTCCAGGAAACCGCAGAAGCGGTAGGAATTCCGCAGAAGCGGATCCGCTTCTGCGAGATGGGAACCACAGAAGCGGAAGCTGGGATTTTAAAGGAAGCCGCAGAAGCGGCCAGTGTTCCGCAAAAGCGGGACCGCAGAAGCGGTCACTTGTCCGCAGAAGCGGAAATCCCTGGGCAGAAATAGAAATGTCGAGGGTTTAATTTCATAAGTTTGTAAAATCAATTGAGAGCTCGGTTTAAGGCGATTTTGAGTGGGTTTTGAGTGAAGATCACTGGGTAATGTTTCTTTGGTCCCTTCTTGTTATATTTCATCATTATATAGTTAAATACATCATCGGAATTCGAATTTAGGATCAAAAATTGGATAATTTGGGGTAAAACTTCATTACCTAAACTATTGAGTTTTGAGTGGGCATTTGACCTCCGATTTGGGAGATTTTTATATGGTTAGACTCGTCAAGGTACGAGGGTTCTAAAAATGTGAAAATTATTTGATTCCGAGGCGTTGGCCTGAAGGGCATTTTGGTCATTTCACCTAATTTCACGTCGTAGCTTTGAATTTAATAGCAAAACCAGGTGTTTGCGATGTTATTTACAATGTGTAATTGAATTGAATAGATTTGGGCCATTTGGAGTCGGATACTCGTGGCAAGAGTGTGGTTTCTAGTTGATATTGAGCCGGTTCGAGGTAAGTGGCTTGTCTAACTTTGTGTGGGGGACCTTTTCCCTTAGGATATGCTCTTGAATATTTGAATGTCTCGTACGTGAGGTGACGAGCGCGTACTTGAGCTAATTCTTGTAAATCCGTTTCTACTTGAAGTATTTAAATTGAGATTTCTTGTTTACTTGTTCATTTTAACTGTAAGTTTGTACCTGTGCTAGCTTAGAGATTTATGTTTAGCTGGCTTACTTGCTTATTTGTTTTAACTGTACTATTTGTACTCTGTGAAGCATGTTAGGCTATAATCTACTACTTCTTGTCCTGATTTTTAGCATTGTTCCGAGATTTATGAATCGTTGTTGTTGTGTGTTTAATTTGGGACTACGGGACGGCTTCCCGGGAGATCCCCCTGTACTTGAGATATTCTGGACTGAGGGTGTGGGATACCAAGAGATCCCTAGCACATGTGATTATATATATATATATATATATTTGGATACCAAGAGATCCCCGACTTACTTATTGAGGATACCAAGAGATCCTCGGGATACCAAGAGATCCCCCGTGTTGATGATGAGGATACCAAGAGATCCTCGGGATACCGAGAGATCCCCAATGTTGACGATGAGGATACCAAGAGATCCCCCGGCTACCATTCCTTGTTGAGAGCAGTTTTCCGTGTATTGTTACCTTTGTTTTCTATTACTGTTCTTCCTTATTTACCTGGTTTAGATTCTCGCTGTAGACTTTATTTAAACTGTTTCTGTTATCTCATTATTTATTATGTTATCTCAGTAGGGCCCTGACCTTCCTCGTCACTACCCAACCGAGGTTAGGCTTGGCACTTACTGAGTACCGCTGTGGTGTACTCATGCCTCTTCTGCGCATGTTTTTTTTTTCTTCATGTGCAGATCCAAGTACTTCCTCCCAGGCGTATCACCCTCGTGGTGGAGAGTCCTAGCTAAGACTTGAGGTATATCTGCTACGTCTGCAGACCAGGAGTCTCTACTCTATTCCGGCTTTAGTAGATTGTTCTTTTCTTTCCTTTCATGTTGTTTAGAAATTCTGGTGTAGAGCACATTACTACATTCTATTAGCCTGTGTTTCCCGTGAGTTTCTGGGTTTTGGGATTTAGTTGTAGACTTCCGCATATTTTTGAGTTGTATAGGCCGAGTGGCCTTATATACAGTTGTTATTTCCATATGTTCAGTTTTAATTAATTATTCCGCAAATGTTAATTTTTCATTCCGCACTGTTAGGCTTACCTAGTTGTAGGAACTAGGTGCCGTCACGACATGTTCATGGAGGGTGAACTGGGGTCGTGACACTATACAAACAAATGTGGTTACTTCCTTCTCATTTCTTCCTCGGCTTCCCAAGTGGCTTCCTCAACCTGCTGGTTCCGCCATAACACTTTTACGGAGGCAATTTCCTTATTTCTCAATTTCCGAACTTGCCTGTCAAGAATGGCAACTGGAACTTCTTCATATGACAGTTCTTCATTAACCTCAATAGTTTCAACTGGCACAATAGTTGACGGATCTCCCACTACCTTCTTCAACATAGACACATGGAAGACCGGGTGTACCAATGACATCTCGGGTGGCAGCTCAAGCTTGTATTCCACCTAGCCAATCCTCTGAATGTTTCTGTACGGTCCGACATACCTTGGAATCAATTTTCCTTTCTTCCCAAACAGCATGATACCCTTCATGGGGGAAACCTTCAAGAATACCCAATCATCTTCTTTGAACTCCAAATCTCTGCGACGAACGTCCAAATAAGACTTTTGGCGACTCTGAGCAGTTTTCAACCTTTCCTTAATAATTTTGACTTTCTCCATGGCCTGGTGCACAAGGTCCAGCCCTCAATTCAGCTTCTCCAACCTCGAACCATCCAATGGGAGACCTACATCTCCTACTATACAATGCCTCAAATGGTGCCATCTGGATACTAGCGTGGAAGCTGTTGTTATAAGAAAACTCTATGAGTGGCAAATGATCATCCCAGCTACCTTTGAAGTCAAGAGCACAAGCATGCAACATGTCCTCAAGCGTCTCAATAGTCCGCTCTGCTTGCCCGTCGGTCTGAGGGTGAAAAGTTGTGCTAAGATTTACCTGCGTGCCCAAACCTTGCTGAAATTTCTTCCAAAAGTTGGCCGTGAACTGAGCCCCTCGATCTGAAATGATTGAGACTGAAGTACCATGCAACCTAACTATTTCCTTGATATACAACTGAGCATACTGTTCCGCAGTGTCGGTAGATTTGACTGGCAAGAAGTGCGCTGATTTCGTGAGTCGATCCACGATCACCCAAATTGAGTCGAACTTGTGCGGAGTACGCGGTAACCCTACCACAAAATCCATGTTGATCATTTCCCATTTCCACATTGGAATTTCTATGCTTTGAGCCAACCCACCGGGCCTTTGATGTTCGGCCTTCACTTGTTGACAGTTCGGACGTCTTGCCACAAAGTCTGCCACCTCCTTTTTCATGTTATTCCACCAATAAACTTCCTTGAGATCATGATAGATTTTTGTAGAACCTGGGTGCACAGAATACCTGGAAGTGTGAGCTTCCGCCATGATCCTTTCCCGAAGACCGTCAATATCCGGAATACATAGGCGGCCTTGGTACCGTAGGGTACCATCATCCATGCCAAAGGAAAAAGCTGTGGTCTTGTGTTTATGAATCCCCTCTTTCAGTTGTGCTAATAATGGATCGTTGAATTGCTTCTCTTTCACCTCCACCACAAGCGACGATTCAGCCCTATTCTGCACAATTATCCCTCCTTCATTAGAGTCCGCAAGGCGAACTCCCAAACTAGCCAATTGATGAACCTCCCGGGCCAACGGCCTTTGATACGCCTTCAAATGAGCCAAACTTCCCATATATTTTTGACTAAGAGCGTCCGCTACAACAATAGCCTTTCCCGGGTGATAGAGAATATCAATGTGATAGTCCTTGAGTAACTCTAGCCATCTTCTTTGTCTCAGATTCAACTCTTTCTGCTTGAAAATATATTGAACGCTCTTGTGGTCCGTGAATACATCCACATGGACCCCATATAGATAATGTCGCCAAATCTTTAGTGCAAACACCACTGCCGCAAGCTCTAAGTCATGGGTTGGATAGTTCTTTTCATGATTCTTGAGTTGCCTAGAAGCGGAGGCTGTAACCTTGTCGTGTTGCATTAACACACACCCAAGCCCGATCCTTGAAGCATCGCAATACACCACAAACCCTTCTGTACCCTCTGGCAGGGTTAATACCGGTGCTGTAGTCAATCTTGATTTCAATTCTTGAAAGCTCCTTTCACAAGCATCGGACCACTGGAACTTAATTGCTTTCTGGGTCAATTAAGTCAATGGAGAGGCAAGAGTAGAAAATCCCTCCACAAACCTTCTGTAGTACCCAGCCAAACCCAAGAAATTGCGAATCTCTGTTGGAGTGGTAGGTCTAGGCCAATTCTTTACTGCTGCAATCCTTTGAGGATCAACCACAATTCCTTCCCTGGAGACGACATGACCCAAGAACGCGACAGATTCAAGCCAAAATTCACATTTCGAAAATTTCGCATACAATTAGTGTTGCTGAAGAGTCTGCAGAACTGCCCTGAGATGGTTAGCATGATCCTCTCGACTTCGGGAATACACAAGAATATCGTCAATGAACACTATCACAAAGGAGTCTAGAAAAGGCTTGAAGACTCGATTCATAAGATCCATGAAGGCTGCCGGGGCATTTGTTTGCCCAAAAGACATTACGAGAAATTCGAAGTGCCCATACCGAGTCCTAAAAGCTGTTTTTGGAATATAATGCTCCCTTATCTTCAATTGATGATACTCGGACCGCAAGTCAATTTTTGAGAAACACGTAGCACCTTGCAATTGATCAAACAAGTCATCCATCCTTGGTAGAGGGTATTTATTTTTGATTGTGACTTTGTTAAGTTGCCGGTAGTCAATACACATCCGTAGCGACCCATCTTTCTTCCTTACAAACAAAATCGGTGCACCCCATGGTGGCACACTTGGCCGAATGAAACCCTTCTCTAGCAAATCCTTCAATTTTTCTTTTAGCTCTTTCAATTCTGCCGGTGCCATTCTGTAAGGTGGAATTGATATAGGCTACGTGCCTAGCATCACATCGATCCCAAAGTCAATCTCCCTGTCTGGTGGGATCCCAGGGAGCTCATCTGGAAAGACATCCGGAAATTCATTCACAACTGGCACGGACTCAAGGCTAAGTGCCTCGGCATCTGTGTCCGTAACCCGAACTAGATGATAGATGCACCCCTTCTTGATCATCTTTGCGGCCTT
>NW_017679729.1:0-15863 GCF_001879085.1 Nicotiana attenuata | reverse complement strand
AGTTTCCTTTTTGCTAGTTAGTCCTCTATTTTATGCCTTGCTACCCAAGTTAAACCTAAAATTTACTAGCAGACCCCTACTACAAGCTTCTAGGAAGCCTCTTGGGCAGTTACTTGAGAGATTCTCTCAGTACATTACCCAAGTTACCCCTTAAGCACCCTGTTATTACCTCTGAAAAACCAAACCAACAACGGGTTACAATTGACCCAATAACCCAAACCCATTTGGACGGGCTGTTCTTTACCAAACGAATCAGAGACAGCCCAAAGCCCAAACTAACAACTATCTAAATTGACGAGCAAATCCGCAAGACAGAATACCCAACATGATTTCGAGAGCAATCCAAACTAGATTATTAATCAATTAACATAACTAGGTAGGTAATTAACTAGGTTAATAAACCAAAATAACCTAATTAAACTAAGTTAAAGAGACTAACATAAAAATGGGGAAAAATCAGAATTTTAACTTATAACACTGATAAAACTCAACAGGCTAAGAACATCAGCAAACACGTTTTTATGGTTTTGAAAAAATGGAATAGAAAGGGCAAAAGAACAAGAAACACTCACACTCAGAAAATTAATCAAGTCAAATAAGGAAAAAGAGAAGAAAAGAAGAGGAACGACGGGTAAAAATGAGACCAAAACGGACCTCAAAATGAAATGAAACTCACCAGCTAAACTTGAAATGACTCTTGATATCTTGATTCACACGAAATTGATACCACTCGCTTTTCACAGTCAAGAAATTACGAATAGCATCAATTTTGTAGTGAAGCAATCCTCTGAACGTGAGAAGAGCAAGCTTGGGTCGATGCACGCCACAGGAATTGGTTTTGAACTTTTAGGGCTCTTATCCGGATCTAAGATTCGAGGGGTTTTGGGAAGATTCGAAGGAAAATAGTTGTGGATTTGGTACGAGGGGATCATGGGGGTTGTAGGGTGTTAGTTTGGGGTGGTTTAGGACCGGCGCCGCCGTGGGCGGTGGAGGTGGCGGCTAGGGTTTTGGAGATTCGAAGAGTTCCAGTGGGAGTCGGGGGAAAATAATGGTAGATTCATGATGAGGGGGAGACCAGGGTGTTGTGGTGTAAATTTGGTTAAGATTGGACGTCGGCCACCGCCGTAGGCGATTTCCGGCGGTGGCAGACGGCGGCTCAGGGCGGAGGGAGACGGTCTCTAGGGTTTGACGGAGAAGAGAGACGAGGGGGGGTGTCGTTTGGACATTTAAATATTAAAAGACCCAAGCTTCAGGACCGTCCGATCAAGAAACCTCGACGGTCTTGATCTAACGCCAATGAAACGGCGTCGTTTTATTACAATAAGGCTGGACCGGGTACTGTGCGTGAGTCTGGGCCGGGTAGGCAGGCTGGGGCGGTTTTGGACGGGTTGGGGCCTCTAATTAATTGGGCTGGAATGGATTTGGCCCAATTTTGGGGTCTTTAAAAAGGAAAATCCAATTCTTTTAATTTCTTTTCATTTTCTTTTTTTTTCTTTGTTTCAGATTTTTGTCAAATACAAAATTAAGCTAAAAGGACCTGATTTAATTCTAAAATTAAACTAATTATTTTTTCCAAAAATTAATTAAGTCCTAATTTAAAGAAAACTATGACAAATTCGGAAATTAAAAGGTAAAATGCAAGAAGAGCTATTTTTTGGTATTTTACTTTCCTTAATTAAATATTCATCCTAAAAAGTAGAAAATTAGGTCCTAAATGCAAATGCACTATTTTTGTATTTTTCTATAAATTAACCATGCTCACAAAAATGCAAGCAAACATGAAAATTATGCGATTAATTCCTAAAAAAAAAATCAAATAATAAAAGAAAAATCCTAATTCTAATGAATTTATAGGAGTAATTTAAGCGCGGCAAAAATCACGTGCTCACAGCTGCCCCTAAAAGGATGCCTTGAGACAAAAGTAAAAGATAAAAAAGTAGCTAAAGTGAAAAGGAAATTTGAAGGAGAATGGACAATTTATTCCAATTATACTGTAGCTCCTAAAGGGAGGATCTGGGTGCTTTGGAAAGACAATCTAGTAGAAGTCCAAGTGATTATGGCAAGTCACCAGATGGTACATTGTATAGTCAAAGATAGAGGGTCAAATTTCTCTTGTGAGTTGACCTTTGTTTATGGCTACAATACAAATGCAGAGAGGAAAGAGATGTGGAACCAGCTAAGAAGCCTCCATAGTAACATAAAAGACCCTTGGCTAGTGATGGGAGACTTCAACACAATTCTATCAGTCAATGATAGAGTGAATGGAAATCCTGTAGCCCAAACAGAAGTTCAGGACTTCCAAAACTGTATAACTGATTTGGGTTTGGGACAATTGAACAGGAAGGGTTGGCAGTGGTCATGGTGTAATAAACGAGATGAGATAGATAGAATCTATAGTAACATAGATTGGGTGTTTGGGAATTCTCAATGGTTTATGCTCCACAGTGAGATTGAAGCTTTTTATGATTGCCCTGGAGTTTCAGACCACTCACCAATTATTATTAGCACAGACAGCACCAAGCAGACAATACCCAAGCCATTTAGATTATTCAATGCCCTGCTGCAACATAAAGAATTTAATGAAGTGGTACAACAGGCTTGGGGACAGAAAGTAGAAGGGTATGTCATGTATTCAGTATGGAGAAAGTTGAAGATGATTGAGCAGAATGCAAGACACATGAATAGAGAACTATCATCATTGGATGGGAAAATGAAACTTATGAGAGTTGAACTGGAAAAGACATAGATGCAGATGAGTAATGACTTATTTAATGATCAGTTGATCTTCAAGGAGAAAAACCTGCTACAACAGATAGAGAAATGGGAAGGCATTCATGAGCAGATATTAAGGCAAAAGTCCAAGGCCACTTGGATCCAAGCTGGGGATTCAAATACAAAGTTCTTTCATGCTCATATAATAGCAAGGCAAGCTAGAAATAGAATAGGGTCTATTTGCAAAGAACAAGGTATTAGGTTGACTGAACCAAAGCTGGTGGAAAAAGAGTTTGTTCAATTCTTTCAGAAGCTATTGGGAACCTGTGCAGAAGAACTGCCTTGTCTTGATATCAATACTGCCAAACTAGGACCTTGCTTAACTAAAGATCAACAGATGGTAATGCTAAAACAGGTTACAAGGGAGGAAATAGATCGGATAATCAGAGAACTACCAAATGATAAAGCCCCAGGCATTGATGGCTTCTCAGCTGAATTTTTTAAGTATTATTGGGAGGAAATTGGCACAGAAATAGGCGGTACTGGAGTTCTTTGCAAGTGGGAAACTACTAAGAAGTGTCAATTGTACAACTGTTACTTTGGTGCCCAAAGTAGCAAGCCCCACTTATGTGAAAGAGTACAGACCAATTGCATGTTGCACTACCTTGTACAAGGTGATAGCTAGAATCCTGACAGAGAAGCTAAAAACAGTGGTAGACTATGTGGTCCACGGCACAGTCGGCATTTATCGAGGGGAGGAACATATTGGATAATGTAATGCTGGCACATGAATTGGTCAGAGGTTACACACAAAAAGGTGTATCTCCCAGATGCTTAATAAAGATAGACATAAGGAAGGCATATGACTCAGTAGAATGGCCATTTTAAGAATGATTCTGTTAGAATATGGTATGCCAGTCAAGATAGTAGAACTGATAATGGAATGTGTTACAACTGTGAGCTATTCCTTGCTGCTGAATGGGGGTCTAACAACTAAACTCCAGGCAAGAAAGGGATTGAGACAGGGGGATCCTATGTCCCCTTATCTGTTTGTTTTAGTCATGGAATACCTGAACAGAAGCTTGAAGACTCTTGATCAGATTCCAGACTTTAACTACCATCCAAAATGTGCCAAGCTTAAAGTAACACATATTTGTTTTGCAGATGATTTGATTATGTGCTGCAGAGCTGATAGAGTATCAATACAGCTAATGTTAAAGGCATTTCATCACTTCTCTAAAGTATCTGGGCTTCAGGCTAATATGGAAAAAAGTTCCTTCTATGTTGCAGGAGTAACTGAGGAGTTCAAGAACTTGATTATCTCTTAAATGCATTTTACATTAGGAGAATTCCCATTCAATTACTTGGGAGTTCCACTTTCAACAAAGAAGTTATCAATAGCTCAATGCATGCCACTGGTAGAAAGAATCACAGCAAGAATTAAATTCTGGACCACCAAGTTTCTGTCATATAGTGGTAGGCTGCAATTGATCAAGAGTGTCCTATTTGAAATGCAAACTTATTGGGCACAGGTATTCCTGCTACCAAAGAAGATAATTCACATGGTTACTACTATTTGTAGGACATTTCTCTGGACAGGTAGCAATGAAATCTCAAAAAGATCCTTAATGTCATGGGAGAAACTTTGTATGCCAGGCTCAGCTGGAGGCTTAGGGATTCTAGATTTCTACTCATGGAACAAAGCAGCCTTGTGCAAGATACTATGGGCTATCAGTACAAAAAAGGACATTCTTTGGGTGAAATGGATTCATAACTTCTATATTAAGGGTAGGAATGTCAGCACAATGGCAACACCAAAGCAAGCCTGCTGGATTATCAGGAAAATGTTTGATACAAGAGAGTGGTTTGAGGCTATGAGTGCAACAGGAGACATCAATGAATTCTGCAACCAAGGGAAGTTTAGCATCAAGACTATGTATAAAGCAGCAATGCCTCAGTTTCAGAAAGTCACATGGAAGAACCTTGTATTGGGAGATAACACTATACCAAGGCATCGATTTATTTTGTGGCTAGCTCTTAACAGAAAGTTAGCAACAGTGATAGATTGACAAAATGGAAGATAGAAGTTCCAAAGGAATGTGTGCTATGCACCAGCCAGAAAAAAGAGACGCAGGATCACCTTTTCTTTGAATGTGATTATGCTAAATCCATATGGACAGCATTGTTAGGCTGGTTGAAAGAGAAACATAATGTTGGAAGCTGGGAACAGGAACTGCAATGGCTGATAAAGAGAACAAACAACAGCAGACCACAAGCCCAAGTCCTCACATTCCTATTTGCAGCAACAATTTACTACACGTGGATGGAGAGGAACAGAAGAAGATTTCAGAACAACTGTATCGCATATGCAGATAGAATTCGAGAAATAGCCCTGCAGCTGCATATCAAAGGCCAGAACAAGAGCAAATGGAAGGCAATACTAGAACAGCTAAATAGATATCCTAGAGGGAACAATGTACAAATCAGGAAGAGATTAAGAAGTGAGTAGGAAATACATAATGTAATTATGAAGAGAAAAACTGTAAAGGATCTAGCTCTAGAGTCCCATGAGCTAGCAGATGTAAATATTCCCATTGGTTAAATACAAATCTTTTAGTTTGACCAAAAAAAAGTGTATTGGGAAAAATAAATATTACCCGTGGAATTAATTATATGGCTGACATGGCAAGACATGTGGATCACTAGAAAAGCGACAGTTGGAGAAGAGTATCAAAAAAGACGTGAGTCTTAATAGGTACGAGCAAAACGTCTAAGAGACGAGAAGAAACGGTTGCTCGAGTCTCTTTAGCGATTTGAAGAGACACCGGTGGAATGAATCAAGAAAATAAAAAGGACAGATTCATTGGTCTTCAATTAATGAGCATGGATGATTACAAACGTTACAAAATCTTCACGAAACAGTTACGATTACTAATTATAACGTTTCATTAATGTTCATAATGATTCGATCATAAAAGAAAAATGACGTTGTACTTAGAGATGACTATATGAGAAAAATAAATATCATTTGTATGGACACGTTCTGATTATTATTGGAATACAATTATTTACTTTTTATTTCTATTGATTACTTTGCTATTCTAATCTCCTTTCTTACTGCAAGAATATTGATTTTCTTGATTATCAGTAACCTGAATACTTCTAAAAATAGGCTTTGACCAAAATTCCTATTTCTTGGTTAAACAAATTGGTTCTGTTACCGGGAATCTAATAATCTATTCACTTTTCAAATTCTTTTTCCTATCAAAAAATCATGTCGAATGCTAATGACAACAACCAACAAAATCAGCATCACCAGTTGAACCAACAAAATCAACAAGGGGATGGAACTCCAGTCCCTTCACCACGAAACTCTCCTTAACAATCCCGAGAAGGGTCACCTGACAGATCTGTATCACATGCGAATAACCAACATGGGGATGATCAAGCTATTGATGAAGCATTAAGCAATTAATGGCAGAACAAGTCAACAATGCTCTTCAAGCTTTTGTTAGTGGATTGACAACTGGACCACCAACTCCACCTCCGAATAACACCGCAACCATAGAAAATCCACGCTCAGGACTTGCCAATTCGAGCAGTGGAGGAACTCCCAGCGAATCTCATGATGGAAGGTCAGGTATTCCAATTAACTCTGATTTACAAAGTTTAGTACTAACTTTGTAGAAACAGCTCAAGGAGCAGAACGATCGCATAGAGCAGATACCTAGTGTTCCACCTATAATCAAAGGAGTGGATATGGATAAATATTCTCAACAACCTTGGAAGCCAAGTACCGCCCTTTGCCTATTCCAAAAAGGTTAAAGATGCTCGATATCCCGAAGTATAATGGGACAACCGATCCACGAGATCATGTAATAGCATTTACAACTGGTGTGAAAGGCAATAATTTGACTAAGCAAGAGATTGAATCAGTGCTGGTCAAAAAATTCGGTGAAATATTCACAAAAGGGGCACTAACATGGTATTCTCTTTTACCTGAAAACTCTATTGATTCTTTTGCTAAGCTTGCAGATTTATTTATAAAAGCACACTCGGGAGCTCAAAAAGTTGAAAAGAGGATGGAAGACATCTTCAAAATAAAACAAGGAGATCTGGAGCTACTCAGCGGATTCGTGGATAGATTCCAACGTGAAAGAATGATGTTACCACGCGTACCTGACAATTGGGCGGCTATGGCATTTGCAAGTAATTTAAATGAAAAAAGCTCAAAATCCACGAGGAGACTCAAAGAAAGCTTACGAGAATTACCTGCAACAACTTGGAATGATGTTTATAACAGGTATAGCACGAAGCTGCGGATAGAAGAAGATACTATCACTCAGTCATGGGGGGATGAAAGAGTAAGCTCGAGGCGACCAGAAACTAAAAAAAGGTCCGGTAAGAACAGGTACGAACCTTACATGGGACCAGTAGGAAGGAATTCACGTTCAAAACATGGGAACCCAAGGTACGACTCCAAATCTAGGGACAGAGATTCGGGTTCATCATCCAAGTTTGGAAAGGAGCGAGACACACGAGATACGCGGGATAATGATAGAAGTTCAAAAACAAAGATTGGCGGTTATAGTTTCAATGTTAGCACATCTGAGTTGGTAGCTGTTTTAATAAGCATGAGAGATAAGGTGCGGTAGCCAAAAGAAATGAGATTGAACTCCAATAGAAGAAACCCAGATTTCTGGTGCGAGTTTCATAATGATCATGGTCATAAAATAACAGATTGCAGATTGCTACAAGGTGAGGTATAGCATTATTAAAACAAGGCTACTTAACTGATTTGTTCAGTGAGAAGGGTAAGCAAACATATATGAAGAACAGACAGGAGCCCCCAAAAACTCTGTCTCCAAAGAGAACGATTAATGTCATAAGCGGAGGAGAAGAGGTCAATGGAGTGACATATACGACTGCAAAAAAGGCATCAAAAATCACAGCCACCCACGGGAAGCGAGTTCGCCAAGTTTTGGAAGAAGACAGTATAACATTTGATGATGCAGACGCAGATGGCGTGTTGATCCCACATAATGATGCACTGGTAATATCTTTGCTTGTACATGATACTAAAGTGAAACGAGTTTTGATTGATCTAGGTAGCACTGTGAATATCATTCTTTTAAGAGTAGTAAACGAGATGCAAGCTGATGACAATTTGGCACCCAAAGCACGTACCATATCTGGATTTGAAAATTCAAGCGTTGTTACAAAAGGGGAGATAATACTCACCACATCCGTAGAAGGAGTGATCAAAGATACAAAATTTCAAGTAATAGATATGGACATGACGTACAATATGATCCTTGGCAGACCTTGGTTTCATGAGATGAATGTTGTTCCATCTACTTTACATCAGGTTATTAAGTTCCCTTCTTAATGGGGAATTAGGCAAACCGTGGTGATCAACAAGCTTCTAGACGTACCAATTCAGTGGCAGATTCAAGCATACAAAATGACGTTGTAGATGAAAAATAGCAACTACAAAATTCAGTTGAGGGTTTAACAACTCAAACCTCAACTGAGGATGGACAAAAGGATGTAGGCTCAAGGCCAGATACTATTCAAGAACCAGAAGAAAATGAAAACATCAAAACGACAATCGAGGAACTCGAAGCTGTGGTGTTGTTTAAACATTGGACGGACAGAAAAGTTTACATCGGGACCAATTTGAGCCCAGAGTTGAAAGGTAAGTTAATTGAATTTTTAAAAGCTAACGCAGATTGCTTTGCTTGGTCGCATTCAGATATGACAGGTATACCCTAGGCGATGACCCATAAGCTGAATTAAGAGGCAACACACCCACCTGTCAAACAAAAGAAAAGGAAGCAAGGATCCTTCAAAAACCGGGAGTGCCTGGGAAAAACCATGGAAGTCTAAATTGATGACATGCTAGTCAATTCAACACAGGCAGGGGATCACATCCAACATTTGTCAGATACATTTCGGATTCTCCGCAAATTCAATATGAAGCTAAATCCCGAAAAGTGTGCATTTGGCATGTCATCAGGTAAGTTCTTAGGTTTCCTTGTTTCTAACCGAGGAATTGAAGTAAATCCAGCGCAGATTAAAGCTATTAAAGAAATACCGGATATACTCACGAGAAAAAAATAAGTGCAGAGGTTGACAGGTAGGATAGCAGCATTGGGAAGATTTATTTCTAAATCTTCGGAGAAAAGCTTTAAGTTCTTCTCAGTATTGAAAAAGCAAAGCCAATTTGAGTGGACTGAATAATGCCAACAAGCGCTCAAAAATCTAAAAACATACTTGTCAAACCCACCGTTGCTGGCTAAACCTAAGGATGGTGAAAAGCTATTTATCTATCTTGCTGTGTCAGAAATGACGGTAAGTGCAGTGTTAGTTCGAGAAGATAAAGGTAAGAAATCTCTAATTTATTATGTTAGTAAGTCCTTATTAGATGTTGAAACTCGACATCTTCACTTAGAAAAACTTGCTTTAGCACTAATAATGGCTTCTAGAAAATTAAGGCCTTATTTTCAATGTCACCCTATCTCTATAGTGACCGCCTACCCCTTACGAAACATATTGCATAAGCAAGAGTTATCAGGTTGATTAACCAAGTGGGCCATAGAACTAAGTGAATATGATATCACATATCAACCTAGAACTGCGATAAAATTACAGGTTTTAGTAGATTTCGTGGCAGATTAGCCCAGGGATAGTAATAGAAGCAGAAAAAGAACTGCGAGTATTTAATCGGTCTAATCCAGGTACTTGGACCCTGTTTACCGACGGCTCCTCGAATGTTAAAGGAGCGGTTTAGGCATTGTTCTAATCCCACCTTCGGGAAAAACTATAAAGCAAGCCATAAAATGTCATCATATTACTAATAATGAAGCATAATATGAAGCAGTGATTGCAGGTTTAGAATTGGCACGAGAGCTCGGAATAGAGCAGGTTACAATCAAAAGCGACTCGCAGATCGTAGTTAATCAAATGCAGGGGACTTATATCTAGAAGGCGAGGATGCAACTATATTTGGAGAAGGCACGAGATTTGGTCAAGCAATTCCAAACTTGGAAAATCATGCAGATACCCAGGGAAGAAAATGTCGAAGCAGACGCGTTGGCTAATCTTGCATCCGCTGCAGAAGTAACAAATGAAGAAAATGCTTCTGTAATACATTTGTTTCATTCGGCACTCGATCAAGATAAAAACGAGGTAAATTTCAATAATCTAACCTGGGATTGGAGAAACGAGATCGTTATTTTTTTGCAGTACGAAATTCTACCTGAAGATAAGAATAAGGCTCAGGCACTTCGACAAAAAGCTGCCCATTATTGTTTGGATCGAGGCAATTTATATCGAAATATATTCGGTGTTCCTTTAGCAAGGTGTCTCGGACCTTCTCAAACAGAGTATGTGATGAGAGAAGTACATGAAGAACATTGTGGAAATCACGCAGGATGAAGATCCTTGGTAAAAACTCTAATTAGAGCAGGGTATTACTGGCCAAAAATGGAAGAAGAGGCCGAGAGCTTTGTGACCAAATTGATAAATGCCAAAGATATGGTAACAACATGCATCGACCAGCAAAGTTATTACATCCGGTTATTGCACCATGGCCTTATATGAAGTGGGGGATGGATGTCGTGGGTCCACTACCACAAGCCAAAAGAAAGGTACGATTTTTATTAGTACTCACTTTATTTTACTAAGTGGGTAGAGGCAGGTGCCTTCAAACAGGTGCGAGAAAAAGAAGTCGGGGACTTCACTTGGCGAAACATCATATGTCGGTTTGGGGTTCCAAAAGAAATCGTGTGTGATAATGGCTCGCAGTTCATAGGTGCAAAAATCACAGAATTCTTTTGGAGTTGGAAAATGGAAAGGATTACTTCAACACCTTATCATCTCGTGGCCAATGGACAAGCTGAATCAACAAACAAAGTTATTATTAATAACTTGAAGAAAAGGCTAGAGGAGTCAAAAGGTAAGTGGCCAGAAGTGTTACCTGGAGTCTTGTGGGCTTACCGAACAACAGCAAAAATGAGTACGGGAGAGACACCATTTTCACTTGTGTACGGTGTTGAAGACTTAATTCTAGTTGAAATAGGTGAACCAAGTACGAGATACAACCAAGCAACTGAAGAGTCAAATGAGGAGGAGATGCAAATAAATCTCGATTTGCTTAAAGAAAGGAGAGAAACAACCTTGATAAGGATGGCTGCGCATAAGCAAATTATTAAGCGATATTACAATCGGAAAGCTCATCTTAGGTACCTCAAGATTGGGGACTTCGTACTCAAGAAAGATTTTCATCAACAAAAGCAGCCAATGTAGGAAAGTTGAGTCCAAATTGGGAAGGACCTTACAAGATTCGAGGTATCGCTGGAAAAGGTGCCTACGAGTTAAAAACCATGGATGGCAAGGTTCTACCCTTGAGTTGGAATGTTGTTCATCTGAATAAGTACTATTTCTAAGCAAAAGGAGTTCCCACGGTCAGGTATCGCTCAATTACGATTTTTATTTGTATGGTCAAAATTATACTAACAATTTTAGATGATAGGCAAAAAGCTAGCCCACACCAAATGATGATATTAGACCTGAAAAACACGAACAAGTAACATAATTCCCGATCTAGGGTTACAACCTTTCTGATGGAAATATAAAGGGTTAAGCAGTCATCATCAAAATAATATATACCTCTAATTCCCGTACATTTTTTCTTTTTCAGGAAAAGAACCACATGAAAGGAATAATCAACTGCTCGAGATTTCATACTTCAAAGCTCAAACACTTGGGGGACTATATATATAAGAGGAAGGCAAAGAAGACCGAAAAAATCAAAGTCAAGCTTAAAGTCTACCCAACAAATCGAAAGTTCAAAACAAAGTCACGAGCAGCCAAAAACGCAAGCCTGATTCAAAAACCTATGAATAATACACTCGTGGATGTAAATTTTATAATCTTACGAATGTTTAGGTTAAAGGCAATATTTAGTCATGGGTTGCAAGATATACCCTTGAATTTTTTACATATTTGTTGTAAGGAAAACAATTACGAAAAGAGTTATAGATGATACTTAAATACATGTAAAGTATTATATAATTTGAAAGTTTGAATGATACAAAACTTTCCTCAAAGTTATTCAAAGGTGTGTGTTCCTATTTCTTCTTTTGCATGTTTACACCATTATGAAGTTGAGACGTCTTCTTCATTAAGTGTCGTATATAAAAGGGCCCTCTTTTATAATTCGTGCTTGTTCAAAAGAGTCGAAGCAATGAAGCATTTTTAAATGTAAAAGTTAAAATAACAAAGGGTAAAACAAAAATCCAAACATTAAAATAAGTTGCAAAATAAAGCCCAAACTTATAAAGATAAGGCAAGGGTAAACTGCTAAGAGAGTAGAACAGAAACTCTAAATAAAGGTATTATAAGAGTTAGACAAAAACTTTATAATATTATAATAATTTGGTTAAAACTAAGTATGAACTTAGTTCCAACCTGATTGTCTTATACAAAAAAAAACCCAAAACGGACTAGGGGTAAGATTTTCCAAAACATTACCCCCAAATGGGACCAGGGGTAAACCTCTAAATATTCCACCAATAAAAAAGAAAACAACACTTCAAACTTTTTCAAACTTTCACGAGGGGCAGAATCTAATCCATTAGGATGAAGAACGGCATCATCAGAAGCATGAGGAATAACTTGAGCGGAAGGAGATTGAACAACAGCCTCACCAGGAGTAACTTCATCACCCTCGGGAATGTCAGTCGCGGGTGAAGAAAAGCTCTTACTTTGTTGGGTTTTCTCAATAGTTTCTTTGATGTCTGTAATCTCAGCAGCTAAGTCAAAGCCTTCCCGGCTTGCCTCCATCAAAGTGTCATGGCGTGTGTTCAAGAAAGCCCAACTAACTTCAACGGCGGCCATATCTTCAAGAGCTTCATAATCTCTTTCCCAATGCTCAATCTCACTAACTCTTCCTTCTCAGTCAAGGCTGCATCATAAGAAGCCTGTAAGTGGGCAAGTGAACTTTCTAAAAATCGAACCCTGTTAGAAGACACCCAGAGATCTTCTTGAGCTTGGGTAAGCGTTTTAACAAGCTCACCGGCGTAAACTTCTTTCTGGTTCAATAGTTCCTTCAAACCTCTAATATCTTCAGTAGCTTTAGAAAGTTGTTCAGCAAATGAAGACTCAACAAGGTTTTTATCTTTGCCCGCCTGATTAGAAGAGGCTTTCTCAACCGCTAGTTCCGCTACCATAACCTTTACGTGCTGCTCTAAGGTACACTTACCTTCCTCTAAAACCTCGATTTCAAGTTGAAGACCCTTGAACTGCTCTTTCCAATTGTCTGCTTCAGTGTGATAGTCATTCATCAGCTTCTCCGTGTGGACGATCCTTTTCATCATCTCTGTACCGATGATATTGATCTATACAATGAAAAGAGAAATGTGATACTAGTAAAAGAAAAATCACGTAAAATAAAAAGACAAGGTTTATACCTTTAAAGATGGATGCACAATATCATTCATCCATGTTAGAGAGCTGTGACTTTCCAGTTTAGACTTCTCAGCTAGGCCAATCAGTGGTTTTAGCCACACGTCAACTTGTCCTGATTTCTTCAAAAGATTGCCATCTGCAGGATTCTCGATGGTAACTTGTTTCATTGCCCTACTACTACTAGAGGAACCAATTTCAGCATGGGAAGTTGTGGCAGTAGGAACAATGAAGGAAGTCAAAATACCAACGGGCGAAGCAATAGCAACAACAGCAAGTATAAGCAACTAAGATTCAATTGGAGTAGACACAGGAAAAGAGGCAAGAAGCGTCTCCTCAGAAATAAAGCCAAAGCTTTCTTCATCAAATCCACGAGAAAAGAGTTGTTCATTAGAGTCACGGGGTACTGCATGCGTCTCTTCATCAGAACTCACTAAAGTAGCACTCTCAGGCTCGAACATGGGAACAGAACTAGGAGGGGGAGTAGCTTCATCATATGAAATGACCCGTCTTCTAGCTCGTGGCTTACGGACCAACGAGCCCTCATCCCGCTCCTCTTCGTCTTTAGAGTTCTGTGGTCTATCAGCTTTTCTTTTTGACGAGGAACTCAAGATTATCTCTTGAGCCTTTGATAGAGAGAGCTTCGAAGCAGTGATTGGTGCAGCACTCACACCCCGAATGGAAACCCTAATAAAGAAAAGAGTTAATAAATCCCAGGATAAACATGAAATAAAGAAGAAAGTGAAAGAGAAAGTTACCGTGAGTCTTAACTTTCCATCCAAATCTGTTCGAAAGGTATTTCCAGGACCTTTCTTCCATTAGAGCAACTGTTAACAATTTTTCTACCCAACCACGGAAATCAGAAATTTCCTCAACGGTTCCCATGGCTGCTGAAAAAGAAAAGTAAAACAGTTACGAGAGTACAAATTCTTTTTTTGAAAAAAAAGAAAAGAGATAAGATATTGGAAGAGAAACTCACGTGCAAAGTTCCACTTCTCAGGAAGGGCATGTTTTCTTTGCCTACTAACCCACTTGTAGGAGTGGCAACAAATCGAGCATACCAGCCACGATCTTTGTCATTTTCAGGGCTAACCAAAACTCTCTTACTTCTCACCACGAGAGTAAAAACCCCATGACGGAATAATTTGGGAGAGTAGAGATGAATCAGATGGTAAAAAGTGAAGGGTAACTGAGCCAGATTTGACAAATATCTAAGCCATGCCACAACCCTCCATACAATAGGGCCAATCTGTCCTAAACACACATCAAAGAAACGGCAAAATTCAATGATAACTGGGTCAATAGGTGGTCTAAAACCTAATGTGAAGGGATATGTATACACAAAACAAAAATCAGACTTAAAGGAAGTGATCCTTTGATTCTCATTAGGGACCAGAATCCGGAAGTCAAATTTCCAATAGCAATGTCTACGCACAACAGAAACTAAACCCTCAGTGATATGGGAAGGGTAAACATCAGCGCGATCATGAGAAGTCATGGAAGTAACCTGATTTTTAATTAATTCTCTATTTGTGACAAAGGAAAGTTCAGCAGGAATAATCTCGTCGACGGTAGGTTCACGAAGCGGTTCACTAGAATCTCTATTTCTAACAGAAGATCTATGTGAAAAAGAAACCCTAGTTCTAGAAGACGATGGAGGAGTAGTGTGAGCACGTAATTTTTGCCCTATATATGAATTATTCCTAAAAATTCAAACAAAATAGTTTTTTCTTTCATTATTTTACACTTTGGTGAGTTTTGTGTTAGTTAATTGTTTGTATTTTATTTGTGCATTTTAATGCATATGAAAATATAAAAATTACACTTGATATTTGCATTTAGGATTTAATTTCATATTTTAGGATTAATTAGTGGTTAAGCCGTTTTTAGAATAAAATTTAAAGAAAATAACAAAATAGTCCATCTTTGCATTTTTAATTGTTAATTGTTGAATTTGTCATGGGTTTGCTTTTAAATAGGATTTAATAGATTTTTAGGAATTAATTAGTTTAATTTTTGAAACAAAGTAGGTCTTTGATTTTGCATTTTAATAAAGTTAGCAAACCATAAAAATACAAAGTGAAAATAAATAAGTAAATAAAACACAAAAAGAAAAAGAAGGAAAACAAATAAAAGGAAATTAAAATGAAGAAACAAAGGGCTGGCCAACATTGGGCCATTTTCCGTTCAAATAATACAAGCCCAAACCAATTAAAACCCACCCCAGCCCATAGCCCAATTCCCCAAACCCGGCCTGCCCCTTGCATAACCAAAACGACGCCGTTTAGTCGTCTCAAATCCTGGCCGTCGAGGTTGATCAATCGGACGGTTCAGAACGGGGGTCGTTTTAATATAAAAATGTCGGAGACTTCCCCCCTACCCCCTTTCCGTCTCTCAGAACCTCACCGCACCCAACCCTGTTCTCCGTCGCCGGCTCCGCCCAATTCCGCCGCCGTAAATCGTCTCCGCCGGCGGCGTTCACCCAATGACCCTGAAAATTACACCATAGATTCCCCATGTCCTCCTCTTTCCAAATCCCAAACCCCCATGGCTCAAATCCTACCTAATCGCCTCAAATCTACCAAACCCTAGGCGCCGCCACCACCGTGCACGGCGCCGCCGCCACCCTAAACCCTCCAAATCACATCGAATCAACATCATGTGATCTCCTCGTTCCTCTC
>NW_017679728.1:15631-15866 GCF_001879085.1 Nicotiana attenuata | reverse complement strand
CCTAGTCGCCTTTCGCCAGCATAGGGCTCCAATCCCGAGTTGAGATTTTATGACATAGGGCCTCCATTCCCTAGTCGCCTTTCGCCAGCATAGGGCTCCAATCTCTAGTTGAGATTTTGAGACATAGGGCCACCGTTCCCTAGACGCCTTTTGCCAGCATAGGGCTCCAATCCCTAGTTGAGATTTTTAGACATAGGGCCTCCATTCCCTAGTCGCCTTTCGCCAGCATAGGGCT
>NW_017679728.1:7451-10584 GCF_001879085.1 Nicotiana attenuata | reverse complement strand
AGACATAGGGCCACCATTCCCTAGTCGCCTTTCGCCAGCATTGGGCTCCAATCCCTAGTTGAGATTTTTAGACATAGGGCCTCAATTCCCTAGTCGCCTTTCGACAGCATAGGGCCTCCATTCCGTAGTTGAGATTTTTAGACATAGGGCCTCCATTCCCTAGTCGCCTTTCGCCAGCATAGGGCTCCAATCCCTAGTTGAGATTTTAAGACATAGGGCCTCCATTCCCTAGTCGCCTTTTGCCAGCATAGGGCTCCAATCCCTAGTTGAGATTTTTAGACATAGGGCCTCCATTCCCTAGTCGCCTTTTGCCAGCATAGGGCTCCAATCCCTAGTTGAGATTTTTAGACATAGGGCCTCCATTCCCTAGTCGCCTTTTGCCAGCATAGGGCTCCAATCCCTAGTTGAGATTTTTAGACATAGGGCCTCCATTCCCTAGTCGCCTTTTGCCAGCATAGGGCTCCAATCCCTAGTTGAGATTTTTAGACATAGGGCCTCCATTCCCTAGTCGCCTTTTGCCAGCATAGGGCTCCAATCCCTAGTTGAGATTTTTAGACATAGGGCCTCCATTCCCTAGTCGCCTTTTGCCACCATAGGGCTCCAATCCCTAGTTGAGATTTTTAGACATAGGGCCTCCATTCCCTAGTCGCCTTTTGCCAGCATAGGGCTCCAATCCCTAGTTGAGATTTTTAGACATAGGGCCTCCATTCCCTAGTCGCCTTTTGCCAGCATAGGGCTCCAATCCCTAGTTGAGATTTTTAGACATAGGGCCTCCATTCCCTAGTCGCCTTTTGCCAGCATAGGGCTCCAATCCCTAGTTGAGATTTTTAGACATAGGGCCTCCATTCCCTAGTCGCCTTTTGCCAGCATAGGGCTCCAATCCCTAGTTGAGATTTTTAGACATAGGGCCTCCATTCCCTAGTCGCCTTTTGCCAGCATAGGGCTCCAATCCCTAGTTGAGATTTTTAGACATAGGGCCTCCATTCCCTAGTCGCCTTTTGCCAGCATAGGGCTCCAATCCCTAGTTGAGATTTTTAGACATAGGGCCTCCATTCCCTAGTCGCCTTTTGCCAGCATAGGGCTCCAATCCCTAGTTGAGATTTTTAGACATAGGGCCTCCATTCCCTAGTCGCCTTTTGCCAGCATAGGGCTCCAATCCCTAGTTGAGATTTTTAGACATAGGGCCTCCATTCCCTAGTCGCCTTTTGCCAGCATAGGGCTCCAATCCCTAGTTGAGATTTTTAGACATAGGGCCTCCATTCCCTAGTCGCCTTTTGCCAGCATAGGGCTCCAATCCCTAGTTGAGATTTTTAGACATAGGGCCTCCATTCCCTAGTCGCCTTTTGCCAGCATAGGGCTCCAATCCCTAGTTGAGATTTTTAGACATAGGGCCTCCATTCCCTAGTCGCCTTTTGCCAGCATAGGGCTCCAATCCCTAGTTGAGATTTTTAGACATAGGGCCTCCATTCCCTAGTCGCCTTTTGCCAGCATAGGGCTCCAATCCCTAGTTGAGATTTTTAGACATAGGGCCTCCATTCCCTAGTCGCCTTTTGCCAGCATAGGGCTCCAATCCCTAGTTGAGATTTTTAGACATAGGGCCTCCATTCCCTAGTCGCCTTTTGCCAGCATAGGGCTCCAATCCCTAGTTGAGATTTTTAGACATAGGGCCTCCATTCCCTAGTCGCCTTTTGCCAGCATAGGGCTCCAATCCCTAGTTGAGATTTTTAGACATAGGGCCTCCATTCCCTAGTCGCCTTTTGCCAGCATAGGGCTCCAATCCCTAGTTGAGATTTTTAGACATAGGGCCTCCATTCCCTAGTCGCCTTTTGCCAGCATAGGGCTCCAATCCCTAGTTGAGATTTTTAGACATAGGGCCTCCATTCCCTAGTCGCCTTTTGCCAGCATAGGGCTCCAATCCCTAGTTGAGATTTTTAGACATAGGGCCTCCATTCCCTAGTCGCCTTTTGCCAGCATAGGGCTCCAATCCCTAGTTGAGATTTTTAGACATAGGGCCTCCATTCCCTAGTCGCCTTTTGCCAGCATAGGGCTCCAATCCCTAGTTGAGATTTTTAGACATAGGGCCTCCATTCCCTAGTCGCCTTTTGCCAGCATAGGGCTCCAATCCCTAGTTGAGATTTTTAGACATAGGGCCTCCATTCCCTAGTCGCCTTTTGCCAGCATAGGGCTCCAATCCCTAGTTGAGATTTTTAGACATAGGGCCTCCATTCCCTAGTCGCCTTTTGCCAGCATAGGGCTCCAATCCCTAGTTGAGATTTTTAGACATAGGGCCTCCATTCCCTAGTCGCCTTTTGCCAGCATAGGGCTCCAATCCCTAGTTGAGATTTTTAGACATAGGGCCTCCATTCCCTAGTCGCCTTTTGCCAGCATAGGGCTCCAATCCCTAGTTGAGATTTTTAGACATAGGGCCTCCATTCCCTAGTCGCCTTTTGCCAGCATAGGGCTCCAATCCCTAGTTGAGATTTTTAGACATAGGGCCTCCATTCCCTAGTCGCCTTTTGCCAGCATAGGGCTCCAATCCCTAGTTGAGATTTTTAGACATAGGGCCTCCATTCCCTAGTCGCCTTTTGCCAGCATAGGGCTCCAATCCCTAGTTGAGATTTTTAGACATAGGGCCTCCATTCCCTAGTCGCCTTTTGCCAGCATAGGGCTCCAATCCCTAGTTGAGATTTTTAGACATAGGGCCTCCATTCCCTAGTCGCCTTTCGCCAGCATAGGGCTCCAATCCCTAGTTGAGATTTTTAGACATAGGGCATCCATTTCCTAGTCGCCTTTTGCCAGCATAGGGCTCCAATCCCTAGTTGAGATTTTTAGACATAGGGCCTCCATTCCCTAGTCGCCTTTCGACAGCATAGGGCTCCAATCCCTAGTTGAGATTTTTAGACATAGGGCCTCCATTCCCTATTAGCGTTTCGCCAGCGTAGGGCTCCAATCCCTAGTTGAGATTTTTAGACATAGGGCCTCCATTCCCTAGTCGCCTTTCGCCGGCATAGGGCTCCAAACCCTAGTTGAGATTTTGAGACATAGGGCCACCATTCCCTAGTCGCCTTTCGCCAGCATTGGGCTCCAATCCCTAGTTGAGATTTTTAGACATAGGGCCTCAATTCCCTAGTCG
>NW_017679728.1:5260-5469 GCF_001879085.1 Nicotiana attenuata | reverse complement strand
AGACATAGGGCCTCCGTTCCCTACTCGCCTTTTTGCCAACATTAGGGCTCCAATCCCTGAGTTGAGATTTTTAAACATAGAGCCTCCATTCCCTACTCGTCATTTTGCCAACATTAGGGCTCCATTCCCTGAGTTGAGATTTTAGATATAGCACCTCCATTCCCTAGTCGCCTTTTTGCCAACATTAGGGCTCCTAATCCCTGAGTTTA
>NW_017679728.1:0-232 GCF_001879085.1 Nicotiana attenuata | reverse complement strand
CCAACATTAGGGCTCCAATCCCTGAGTTGAGATTTTTAGACATAGGGCCTCCATTCCCTAGTCGCCTTTTTGCCAACATTAGGGCTCCAATCCCTGGTTTGAGATTTTAGGCATGCTGCCTCCATTCCCTAGTCGCATTTTTTGCCAACATTGGGGCTCCTATCCCTGAGTTGAGATTATTAGACATAGGGCCTCCATTCCCTAGTCGCCTTTTTGCCCACATTAGGGCTCC
>NW_017679727.1:14265-15868 GCF_001879085.1 Nicotiana attenuata | reverse complement strand
GCACTTTATAGTTCTGTTAAATATTCCATCCTAGGAGAGGATCCCTAAATATTTTTAGACAGTTTTTTTAAAGAAAATTCTATATAAAGTCTTAAACGTATATATAAAACATTATATATTTATATGTTGGTTTGGTTTGAATTTTTTTACTCAACACCAAACAAATTCAAACGAAACCTCTTCGAGTTTTTCAATCGATTTAGTTTGACTTTTCGGTTTGGTGCGGTTTGAACACTCCTAGCATGTGCTATTTTAATTGTAGACAGATATATCGATATTCAATTTTATGGAAATTATATATATCAGATACAAATTTAGGATTTGAAACTTATGGATTTCTACAGCGATCACAAGTTAATACTATAACAATAATTGAGTTCACAGTTTGATATTTATAAGCATTCACTGAACGTTTTAATATATTTGGCAAAGTTACTAAATTTACGTGAATCCATAATTACTCATATATACTAGAATCTACGACGAGTTTCTATCTTTGGAATTGGTAATAATAAAGAAATGTTGTTAGAAGTTAAAATTGTTAAAAGGATTCTACGATCTCTGCGTCAATGTGTAACAACATTAAAAGGGTGGATTTATATATGCGGGTGGAAGGAGGGCTTATGTATTTCATGTTGCAATTACTTCTTCTATATAAGTAATTGCAACATGAAAAGAATGGTGGTAAACAAAAAGGCTTGCGTAATGGATTTATATATGCGGGTGGAAGGAGGGCTTATGTATTTTTTGACCAAAAAATCTAGCAAAAATCTAGTTGAAGTAATCTAGAAATCAAATTTTATATTTTCTCTTTTGGAAATTCATTTATGCTAATATTTAACCTTCTTTTCATTGTTGATGGTAAGTCACTACTCACTAAATCTCTGCGATCGTCCTTTAAATTACATTATATTACTTTAGATCTTCTTTCTTTAATATAAATACTTAAGAAGACAACCTTGCAAGTGTTTTTTTTCCTTATAATCAAAGGCTCTACTTCTTTCTCGTCCTCCTAAGTCGATTAATAGGTTGCTAACCTAGTAGTCGTCTAGTTATTCTCGTTCCTCTAGTGAAATTAATTAACTTTTTCATCAAGAATAATTGCCTAACTATTTTACCTTATATTTACGGTGGTTAAAAAGGATACAAAACTAACTTATTTCTAAAGGGAAAGTGTACATTTTTCGTCCTAAAATATTATAGCTATTTTTAAAAAAAAAAAATCTTTTGAGCATTATTTAAGCTGATTTTACATTTAAATCAAACACAAATTAGTCCACCGTATAAAATTAAAAATATTCTGAAATAATAAGAAAAACATAAGTTGCGAATTGTTTCGCATAGAAAATGACATAAAATTATTTTTTAAAAATTGCCTTATATTTGCGGTGGTTAAAAATTAAAGGGCACAAAAAATATGTAATCGTTGTCCAATGATCGACAATTTTTATTTGTTCAATTAATGTGATTGTAGCCGGACAGTGTTATTCACTATCATAATTTGAGATAATTTCAAAGACCACCCTATAAGTTTAGCTTCATCACACTAATATTCCATCTGGTTACAATATTATATATGCTTAATTACCTCCTTCTTTTTTAT
>NW_017679727.1:0-5349 GCF_001879085.1 Nicotiana attenuata | reverse complement strand
TCGGAGCTATTGTGCTAAGGCGGCGATGTTGGTTATGCCGGGTATGCCACGGACCGAGTGGCGAGGTTCGACGGATTATGTCCTTAGTAGAGTGGTTTTATATTCCGAAGGCCCAGCGGATGGCTGGGAAGGCTTGTTTTTTTTTTCTTTCTTATTTTGGGCTCTTGTGATGGATGTCAGTGCAGAGGCTCCTCATATTGATTCAGTTCCGGTGGTGAAGGACTTTTCGGATGTGCTTCTTGTGGCCGGGCAAGTCGCCAGGCAAGGTTGTTGATTTCGGTATTGATTTGACGCCGGGCACCGTATCGTATGGCACCGGCAGAGTTAAAGCAGTTGAAGGAGCAGCTTCAGGATTTCCTTGATAAGGAGTTCGTTGGCAGGCCAATGTGGATGCGTGTTCTAACTTGAGTCGGCTTGGTTGGCTCCGGATTGTATTGTTGAGGGATGTGTTAATTCGATTGTTATTGAGCTTATTAGTAATCTGGGGAGATCTATGAGTTACCTTTCTGTGTTGTGAGCTGTTATGATTTGTGGGATATAGGCACATATGGTGCGGTTCTATTGAGGTTTCATAGTGGGAGTCGAGCGGGAAGAGAAATTGGGTGTTGCTCGGTGGATGGCGTATCAGTTATATCCTTTTGGGTTGAGTAGTGTTATGTATTTGCTTCACTGTGGTCATGATAATTTTCTTTGGTTCTAGACATCAATCGTGCGTGGGCATTAATTTAGAGCAGAGTGACTTGAGGTGTTTCAGGTGGACCAGTGGTTGGACAGGGTCGCACATTACAGCGAAGTTATGTGGAGATATGACCTTGCGGGTAAGATTCGTGTGTTCTATTTCTAAGATGTGAGACGGATTCTCAGCTTTGTGTCGTGGTGGTACTGGTGAGCTGGCGGTACAGCTCTTTCTTTTGAGTCATTTTCACGAATTGAGTATGTTCGGATTGTTGTTATTAGAGCGCGTATTTGCGCAAGTTATGGCTTTAGTCTGTATTGAGGTGTCATGTCACCAGAGTAGTTGTGTTGGATTAGATGAGGTCGTTGGGATCTAGAATGAATACAAACGGATTCGGTTTCAGTATGTTGGAAGGATAATATCGATGTTCGACTCAGAAATTTGCTATGGTCCTTGCCGACAGAGAGGGAGCTCCATGATTGGTTGATCTGAGAAATGGTTATGGCGTACTGCGTGTTTTATCTATCATTGGCAGCATATGGAAGTGTTGGAATGAGACTTTGGTGATATGAGTTTTTCTATCGGTACTCAGTTGTTCTGTGCAACTGCTGTGACTAGAAGTTATCGCTGCAAGTGTTTGAGTTATGTGGTATATCATGTTATAGCACCTGAGGTTGCAGGTAGGGGTTATTACAGCTTGTTCAGGCTTATTCAGAGTATAGATGTGAGATTCTGATCTTGTGGATGATTTCCGAAGTAGAAATGTGGTTCTAATGTTTGTGGGCTAGATTGGATTGCGAAATTTTAGTTACAATGTGTTATCAAACCTATATGAGATAGGGTGACGTGGGATCACCCCCGGGTATGTGCATGGTAAAGTTATTCAGCAATTGGTCGGCTTTTGGAACAACTTTGGGCACGTTCGAGGATGAACTTATGTTTAAGTGGGGGAGGATGTAACGATCCGACCGGTCGTTTTGAATTTTTGCACTTTGCTCGCCAGATCTCGGGCATGACTTGCCCCGTGTAGTATATTATGACTTATGTAAACTGTTGGTTTTGGTTTTCAGGGTAATCAGAATGAATTTGGAAGAACAGTTCTCAATTTGAAGCTTGAAATTTGAAAGATTTGACTTGTTTTTATATGATCTCAGATCGGAATTTTTATGATTTGCTTAGCTCCGTTGGGTGATTTGAGACTTAGGAGCATGATCAGAATGCATTTTTGGAAGTCTGTGGAAGGTTTAGGCTTGAATTAGCGAAATTGAGATTTCGGCGTTTTTCGGTTGATTGGTGAGATTTTGATATAGAGGTCGGAATGAAATTCCGAGAGTTGCAGTAGCTTTGTTGTGTCATTTGGGATGTGTGTGTAAAATTTCAGGTCATTCGGACGTGGTTTGGTTGGGTTTTTGGTCAAAAGCGTATTTCGGAAGATTTTAGAAACTTAGGCTTGAATCCGATGTGTTTTGGGTTATTTGATGTTGTTTGAGATGTTTTGATGATTGGAACAAGTTTGAATAAGGTTTTAGGATGTGTTGGTGCCTTTGCTTGAGGTCCCGGGGGCCTCGGGTGAGTTTCGGGTGGTCATTCGAATCATTTTTGGAGTTTGAAAGTTGCAGAAAAATCTGTCCAGCTATTGCAGAGATTTTGCCCATCGCCTTTACGGGTAGAGCCTCACATTGGCCTTACCGGGATGATACAAGATGGTGATATCATAGTCTTTCAATAGCTCCAACCACCTCCTTTGCCTCAAATCGAGCTCTTTCTGCTTGAACAAATACTGCAAACTCTTATGATCAGTGAACACCTCACACGACACGCCATATAGATAGTGTCTCCAAATCTTCAGTGCGTGAACAATGGCTGCTAGCTCCAAATCATGAACTGGATAATTCTTGTAACGACCCGACCGGTCGTTTTGAGTTTTTGCACTTTGCTTGCCAGTTCTCGGGCATGACTTGCCCCGTGTAGTATATTATGACTTATGTAAACTGTTGGTTTTGGTTTTCAGGGTAATCAGAATGAATTTGGAAGAACAGTTCTCAGTTTGAAGCTTGAAATTTGAAAGATTTGACTTGTTTGTATATGATCTCGGATCGGAATTTTTATGATTTGGTTAGCTCTGTTAGGTGATTTGAGACTTAGGAGCATGATCGGAATGCATTTTTGGAAGACCGTGGAAGGTTTAGGCTTGAATTGGCGAAATTGAGATTTCGGCATTTTCCAGTCGATAGGTGAGATTTTGATATAGAGGTCAGAATGAAATTCCGAGAGTTTCTATAGCTTCATTGTGTCATTTGGGATGTGTGTGTAAAATTTCAAGTCATTCGAACGTGGTTTGGTTGGATTTTTGATCAAAAGCGTATTTCGGAAGATTTTAGAAACTTAGGCTTGAATCCGATGTGTTTTGGGTGATTTGATGTTGTTTGAGATGTTTTGATGATTGGAACAAGTTTGAATAAGGCTTTAGGATGTGTTGGTGCCTTTGGTTGAGGTCCCGGGGGCATCAGATAAGTTTCGGGTGGTCATTCGGATCATTTTTGGAGTTTGAAAGTTGCAGAAAAATCTGTCCAGCTATTGCAGAGATTTTGCCCTTCTCGTTCGTGGGTGGAGCCTCGCGTTCGCGAAGAGGCAGTTGAGGAAGGCCAGGAATTTAGCCTTCGTGTTTGCGAGAAGGGCTGGGTAGTGGTTCATAGCGTTCGCAATGTTCGTGTCGCGTTCGCGTAGAGGAAAAATTGGTCAAAGGGAATTTGAGCTTCACGAACGCGAGGGTTTGACCGCGTTCGCTAAGAAGGAAATAAAGGCCTGGGCAGAATGTTTTTAAGTCGTCTTCTCCGCGATTTTGGGGCTTATTTCACCCATAGCTGCTCGTTTTTGGACTAAAAACTCGATTATTATGTGAATTCCACCTAGAAAATCATGAAAAACTAAGCCTATAATTGGGGTTTGAAGGACCATTTGAGGTCCGATTTTGATGTTCTTGGTATGTATAGACTCGCAAAAGGGCGAGGTTTCCATTGATGTTGATTTTATCGGATTCCTAGACGTGGGCCCGGGGGCCGGGTTTAAGCAATTTCGGGATTTTGACGTTAAATTGGATATTTTCGAGTGGGCTTCATTCCCCTAGCATATTTTAATGATTATGTACTGATTGTGGCAAGATTTGGAGCATTCGGAGGTCGATTCGTGCGGGCGAGGCATCACGGGCTAGAGTTTGGACCAGATCGAAGTGAGTGATGGTTGTAAATGATGTTCTGAGGGTTTGAAACCCCGGATTCCACATCGTAGTGCTATATCAAGGTGAGGCACACGCTTGATAACGAGCGTGGGGTTGTGCACTATTGGGGAATGTGACTTGGTCTGTCCCGATTAATGATTTTACCGCATATTTGATTGAAATCTATTTGTTATCATCATTATTTGGGCTGAATGCCATATTTGGGCTTCGTACCAATATTTGAACCCTTCGGGGATTTTTGTTGATATTTTCTCACTGTTTTGACTTTATATTTGAACTTAGTCATGTTATTTTCCACTGTTTTCCAAACTCAGCCATGTTCACTCAGTTTTAATACTCAAATGATATTTAAATGATGTTTTGGGCTGAGAAACACTGTTTTACTATTGCCCGAGAGGCTTATGTGATTTTTGACTGAGTAAGGCCGAGGGCCCGTGTTGTGAGGATATCGTTTGGGTCAGGCTGCACGCCGCAGCGGTGATACACTGATACTGATGTGAGGCCGAGGGCCTGAGATATGTACGCCACGAGGTGGCTTGATTGATATGAGGCCGAGGGCCTAGATTTGATGCCACGAGATGGCTTGTTATTGCACTTGGGCCGAAAGGGGCCCCCAGGAGTCTGCACACCCCCAGTGAGCGCAGGTACCCAGTGTGATGTGTGATATAGCCCGAGGGGCTGGTATTGTTCGATGTGATTGCCCGAGGAGCTGATACTGTTCTATGTGGTTGCCCGAGGGGCTGGTACTTTTCTGAGATATTGCCCGAGGGGCGGATTTTTTGACATTGTGCCCGAGGGGCGAACCTTATGTGCTTATCTTTCTTATTTACCTGTCATTTACTTGCTTAATTGTGTATTTGTGCCTGGGGGGCCGATTTCTGTGCTTATCTGCACTAGTTGTTCTGCATTCATCTGTGCAACTGTTGAAAAAGTTATTTTCAAAAGGGTTTAAACTGAGCTAAGATGTTTTGAAGGATTTTACAGCTTCATTGCTTCCTTACTGGTTTTGAAACTGCTTCTATACAGCATGTTGATGCTCTTTTCGTGATTTCTTACCATTCGGTCCTTATTTATGATTATTACTCACTGAGTTGGCAGTACTCATTTTACTCCCTGCACCTTGTGTGCAGATTCAGGTATTTTCTAAGCTTGCTGGCAGTTGTCAGTGGAGTTAGCAAGGTAGCTGCCGGCGTTCGCAACACTGCTTTCTCTCTCTTCATTCTATTAGACTGTACTGAGCTTTTTGACCTTTTCAGTTGTATTTAGACTTAGTAGATGCTCATGACTAGTGACACCCCGATTTTGGGCTGTGTTTGGGTTGTACTTCCGCATTGTTATGATATTATTCACTGTTTAGCATCATTAAATCATGATTTAGCCTGTTGTATTGCTGTTTAGCTGTTTAACTTCGAATTGGAAATGTGTCGGCTGGCCT
>NW_017679726.1:15153-15870 GCF_001879085.1 Nicotiana attenuata | reverse complement strand
AGGGCCCTATACTGTTTATTGTGATGCTTCCCATGTTGGGCTTGGAGCAGTGTTGATGTAGGATGGCAAGGTCATTGCCTATGCTTCGAGGCAGTTGAAGATTCATGAGAAGAACTATCCAGTGCATGATTTGGAGTTGGCAGCCATAGTTCACGCCTTGAAGATTTGGAGGCACTATTTATATGGAGTGGCCTGTGAGGTGTTCACTGATCATAAGAGGCTTCAGTACTTGTTCAAGCAAAAGGAGTTGAATTTGAGGCAGAGGAGGTGGTTGGAGTTATTGAAAGATTATGATGTCACCATTTTATATCATCCGGGGAAGGCCAATGTGGTGGCCGATGCTTTGAGTAGGAAGTCAGCCAGTATGGGCAGTCTTGCTTATATTCCGGTCAGTCAGAGGCCGCTTGCTTTGGATGTTCAGGCCTTGGCCAATCGATTTGTGAGGTTGGATATTTCTGAGCCTAGCCGAGTATTAGCTTGCACGGTCACTCGTTCTTCATTATTGGAGCGTATCCGCGATCGGCAGTTTGATGATCCCCATTTGTGTATCCTTAGAGACACGGTGCAGCGAGGAGGTGCCAAGTAGGTTACCTTAGATGCGGATGGAGTTTTGAGATTGCAGGGGCGAGTTTGTGTGCCTAATGTGGATGGGCTTCGAGAGTTGATCTTAGAGGAGGCCCATAGTTCCCGGTACTCTATTCATCCGGGCGCACGACG
>NW_017679726.1:9414-11457 GCF_001879085.1 Nicotiana attenuata | reverse complement strand
TCCACCCTGCCAACAGGCTTTGTTTTGATTACAACCAACCAATCAGCCTTATCCCTCCGCAATGGATATGGAGCATTATATGAAATTGCACAGGTTTATGTGGTAGTCTGGTCTAACCTCGGCACTACTTCGCCTGGGTTAGGCTAGACACTTACCAGCACATGGGGTCGGTTGTGCTGATGCTACACTCTTTTGACGACCCAAAGGGTCATCACTGAATTTCTCTCTTTTTCGTGCTTCCGAGGCCTTGAAAACCTCATTTCTTCTTACCTCGATTTGCGTGCGCAGTCCGAGCGCGTAGCCGGAAAGCTTATATGTTATATTCTGTGAAAATTTTCAAAATGTGGCTTTAAAATGATTAAAGTTGACTTTGGTCAGCATTTTTGGTAAACGGACCCGGACCCGTGATTTGACGGTCCCAGAGGGTCCGTAGAAAAATATGAGACTCGAACATATGCCCGGAATCGAATTTCGAGGTCGAGAGCCCGAGAAATGAATTTTTCTGTGGAATTGTTTTTCTGAAATTATTAAGGAAAATGGAAATGAAAATTGATTAAAAGACTATGGTATCGGGCTCGTATTTTGGTTCTGACGCCCAGTACAAGTCTTAAATATGTGTTAAGCGCTTTCTGTAAGGTTTGGTCGAAATCGGATGTCATTTGACGTGTTTCGGACCTAAATATCTAAAATTTGAAGTTATGAAGTTTGAAATGAAAATGATGATCTTGGGGCTTGATTCAATGATTTTGATGTTATTTTGGCGATTTGATCGCTCGAGTAAGTTCGTAGGATGTTATTGAGTTAGTGTGTGTGATTGGTTAGGAGCCCCGAGGGCTCGGGAGTGAATTGGAGGTGGTTCGGGGTGTTTTTACACTTAGAAAAATAGCAGATTTTGCTTCAGCTGTTGCAGAGCCCATTTCCTCTTCGCGATCGCGTTCTTCATCCCGCGTTCGCGATGCCTTACTCCCACTTTCTTCGCGATCGCGTTCCAGCCCCGCGTTCGCGTAGGGTTATTTGACCCTGAGGGCTGAGTCTCCTTTTCCCCTTCGCGTTCGCGTTTGTACCCTCGCGATCGCGTAGCTCTACAGAACTCCTTCATCGTGTTCGCGTGAAATCCCACGCGTTCGCATAGAACAGTTCCTGGACCCCAGCAATTTCCTTCTACGCGTTCGCGTCTCTCTCCACGCGATCGCGATAGCCTACCCAGTTTACCCTTCGCGAACGCGGCCCCTTTCCCGCGAACGCGAAGGGCAATTTTGCCCAGCGAATTTTTAAGTTAAAAACAGAATAGTAGCTCGGGATTTTCATAAAAATACACGAACTCCTTTCTTCTCCAAGCACTTAGGCGTCCATTGAAGCTCCCTTTCATCAAAACTTCTTGGGTAAGCATTGTTCAACTTGTTTTCTTCAATTTCCTCTATTAATTACTAATTTCCTAGCCCTAAATCATGAATTCAAAGTAGAAAATAGGGGTTTTGGGTAGAGTTAGTGCTTTGGGGATTTTGGGTGATTCAACCTCAATTTGGGGTTGAATCTTGAAATAAATTATATATTTGAACTCGTGGGGTTACGGGTGATTGGGTTTTGGTCCGAGCCTCGTGTTTGGACCATGTGGGACCGGTGTCGAATTTCGGTGTTTTTGGAAGAATGATAGGAATTTCATTTCTAGGCTATGGGATTATGTTTTGAGCCCTTATTGATATTATTGAACTAATTATGCCTAGATATCATTGTTTCGGAGTTGGATTGTAGAGGAAAGGCGGTATTAGAGAGTTGATTGCTATTCTTGGACCGAGGTAAGTGTTTGTTCTAACTTTGGCTTGAGGGAATAGGATTAGGATGGTATTTGCTACTTGCTAAATGTGGAGTACGGTGTATAGGCATGGTGACGGTTGTCTATGCACCGGAGTCTAGCATGACCGTGAGTCTTAATTGCTTTTAATTCGAATGATGTGACTTCCTTGTTTAATTGATAAATTTCATATAAGGTGAACGGTTGAGGAAGAATTGTGATTGGTATATTTTGGAGCGTTGGCTCGAACA
>NW_017679726.1:0-3351 GCF_001879085.1 Nicotiana attenuata | reverse complement strand
CTTATGAATATATGAATATATATATATATATATATATATATATATATATATATATATATATATATATATATATATATATATATATATATACATACTTACACTATACTGTGCTCTAAGTATCAGTGCATTAGCTAATATTATATCGAATATAGCTTTTATATATATATATACATATAATATATATATACTTACACTGTACTATGCACTAAGTATGAGTGCATTAGCTAATATTATATCGAATATAGCTTATATATATAATATATATACAATATAGCTATAGCTTATATATATATATATATATATATATATATATATATATATATATATAAAAGCTATATTCGATATAATATTGGCTAATGCACTGATACTTAGTGTATAGTATAGTGCAAGTTATATATATATATATATATATATTATATATATATATAAGCTATATTCGATATAATATTAGCTAATGCACTGATACTTAGAGCATAGTATAGTGTAAGTATGTATGTGTGTCTATATATATATATATATTTGATATAATATTAGCTAATGCACTCATACTTAGTGCATAGTATAGTGTAAGTATATATATGTGACGACCCAAAGGGTCATCACTTGTTTCCTTACTCATTTTGTGCTTCTGAGGCCTTCAAAACCTCATTTGGTGTTGCCTCGATTTGCGTGCGCAGTCCGGGCGCGTAGCCGGAAAGCTTAAATATGAATTCTATGAGAAAAATACTAAATTTTGATATTAAATTGGATAAATTTGACTTCGGTCAACATTTTGGGTAAACGGACCCGGACCCGTAATTTGACGGTCCTGGAGGGTCCATTGGAAAATATGGGACTTGGGCGTATGCCCGGAATCGAATTCCGAGGTCCCAAGCCCGAGAAATGAATTTTTGTGTGAAATTGTTTTCTGGAAATGATTAAGGAAAATGAAAATGAAATTTGATTAAAAGACTATGGTATCGGGCTCGTATTTTGGTTCCGGCGCCTGGTACAAGTCTTACATATGGTTTAAGCACTTTTTGTAAAGTTTGGTTGAAAACGGACGTCGTTTGACGTGTTTCGGACTTAAAATGGAAAATTAATGTTTTATGAAAATTTGGAAGAAATCATGAGTTTTGAGGCTTGATCCGTTGTTTTTTATGTTATTTTGGCGATTTGATCGCACGAGTAAATCCGTAGGATGTTATTGAGGTTGTGTGCATATTTGGTTTGGAGCCCCGAGGGCTCGGGTGAGTTTTGGATAGGTGTCGGATTGCATTTTTGCATTTTTTTTGAAAAATCTGGTATCTCTGATCTGCAGCATTCGCAAATGCGAAGGCCCAGCTCATGCAGATGCGAAGGCTGGTTCGCAAATGCGAAACCAGCCCAGGCCTTCCAATGTTCGCAAATGCGAAGCCATGCCTCGCAAATGCGAAGGTCAAGGGCTCGCAAATGCGAGACCTTATTTGCAAATGCGAGGGCCCCTGATAGGCCTGAGTTCGCAAATGCGAACAGAAATGTCGCATTTCCCATGCCTGCAGGGTTCCCAATTGCGAACCCAGTTCGCAATTCCCATATCTGCAGCCCAGCAATTTTCATACTTAGTCGAATTTTAGGTCATTTTTCACCCCACTTTCAAAATACAACTCCTTAGGCGATTTTTCAAGAACAAGTTTCATCCCAAATCATTTGTAAGTCAATTTCTACTCAGTTCTTTCATTCATTAACATCATTTAACATGTTTTCTCCTTAAAATCAAAGATTTTCATGGGTGAATTTGGGGGTTTAGGGTAGAACCTAGGTTTTTCAAAAATTGGGGATTTGGACCTCAATTTGAGGTCCGATTTCAAAACAAATTACATATTTGAGTTCGTGGGGGAATGGGTAACCGGGTTTTGGTTCGAACCTTGGGTTTTGACCACGTGGGCCCGGGGGCAAATTTTGATTTTTTGGGAAAAACTTTGGGAAACTCATTTTTATGCATTCAAATTGATTCATTTAATGTTTATTAAAGCAATTAAGTAATTTATGACTAGATTCGAGCGGATTGGAGGTGGAATCACAGGGTAAAGCCATAGTTGAGGCTTGAGTTGAGTTCAAGGTATCGAGGTAAGTGTTTGGTTTAACCCTAGCTTGAGGGAATAGGAGTTGAGTCTTAATTGTAACTTGCTAATTGTCGAGTACGATGTATAGGCATGGTGACGAGTATCTATACATTGGTGTCTAGCATGACCGTGAGTCCTCATTTTGCGAATAGTTGGGATTTCGTTATATCTTCCATGTTTAATTGATGACTTCTATATGTTTTAAAGATCTTGTGAAAGAAATTGTGATTTTTGAACTTCGTGGAGCGTTGGCTCGAGTTGAAACACAAATTGTGAAGGTATATGAGATAAGTAAAACTTTGGAGCATTGGCTCGAGTGATAATGTGAACTATGAGATGAAAGTGAAAGAAAGAGAAAGAGTTATTGATATTTTCCCTTGCCGGGACGTTGGGATTATTGATGTTGTACCCTTGCCGGATTTTAATTGTTTGTTTGTGTTCCCTTGCCGGGATTTTCATTATTGTTTATTTATTCCCTTGTCCTTGTTTGTGATTGTTGATTGGGTGAGGAAGAGTGTTAAAGAACGAAGGGTGATGTCGTGCATTGTTTGTTTCTTGTGAGGAAAGAGTGTAAAGCAAGAAGGGTGATGCCGTGCACTGTTTGCTTATTGTGAGGAAAAGAGAGTAAAGCACGAAGGGTGATGTCGTGCCACACGATGTACCATTCCGTGCCAATTCTATTGATTATATGTGAGGAAAGAGAGTAAAAGCACGAAGGGTGATGCCGTGCATATTTTATGATATTATTGCTTGGTGAGGATGAGAGTAAAAGCACGAAGGGTGATGCCGTGCACTTATTGCAGTTTGTTATGATTTCTTGTTGTTATTAGTTCGAGTGCATTACTTGTCTTATTCCAATATTTCTGTGATTCTTTACGTTGACATTTCCCTTTATCTTGTCACTTGTTATTATTGAACTAAGGTGTCCTTGCGCAACGTTATGTCTTGAATTTATGCCTTAATTGCTTCATGATTATATGACTTAATTGCTACGTGACATTCAACATATTAATTACTAAATTGCCTGATTTCCCCCCTTATAATCCATAATTAATTGCTACTTGTCCTTAATTATTTTCCTTAGTGAATCATAATTTTCGTGTACCTGTTGTCTTATGAACTCGTATTAATTGTTGTGTTTGTTAGAGTAAATTTCTTTTGGAGGAACTGTTGATTTAATAGAAATGGGAGCGGGTGGTATGCCTACCACGAGTGATATTGAAATGGGAGCGGGTGGTACGCCTACCACGAGATATTGAGAAATGGG
>NW_017679725.1:0-15871 GCF_001879085.1 Nicotiana attenuata | reverse complement strand
TCGGAGGTAGAGGATTCTTATGGTAGAGGCCATCCTCCTACGGCCCTTTCCAGTCAGCTCTACAGGTCTCTCAGGGTACTTCGGGTGATCGTGGTTCTCAGCCGCATTATTCTGATCAGCAGCCTTACAGTGCCCCACCCGCTCCTATCAGTGCACCACCGCTTCAGAGCTTCCGAGGTGGTCATTCAGGTCGACAGGGTCAGTCTAAGTCTTCTCAGCTGCAGCATTCAGGCGGGTGCTATGAGTGTGGTGAGTATGGTCACATCAGGAGGGCTTGCCTGAGATTGAGGGGTACTCAGTCACAGCAGCAGGGTCCCCGTTCTATGATTCAGGCACCTGACGCCCCACAGCCAGCCCGAGGTAGAGGTAGAGGTCATAGAGGTGGAGGTAGAGGTCATAGAGGTGGAGCTATGACCGCCAGGGGCGGAGGTCAGCTAGCAGCAGATCGACCTAGGGATACAGCTCAGGGTAGTGGGACCCAGCCCCGTTGTTATGCTCTTCAGGCCAGGCCCGAGGCTGAGGCTTCAGATGCAGTCATCACAGGTACGGTTCTGGTTTGTGATCGAGATGCTTCGGTACTATTTGATCCAGGGTCTACATATTCATATGTTTCATCTTATTTTGTCACCACTGCTTGGTCATGCCTAGTGATGTTTTGGGTTAGTTCCTTGTNCGACTTAGCTGAAAGGGTAGAGGTTCCTCAGGGTGTTCAGGTATCCAAAGAAAGTGCCGCTCAGCTCGAACAAAAGTTACTGAAATTTCAAGAAGAACTAGACCAAGTTCGGAACTTGGCAAGTCTGTCATTCTCCCTCACTACTACAGAAATCAACTTTCCCAATACTCAACACCCCATACCTCCACGGAACATCCCAAAGCCATAGAAACAGCCCGCTACTCATTGCAACACATATCACAACAACACTCCACTCCTCATCCCTAAACCATCAAATGATCATCCCCGCCACACTCCCATATATGTGGAAACCATGCCACAATGCACTCAACCCATTACAATCACACCAGAATCTGATGACAAAGATTCTCTTATCAAGAACCTGGCTGCCGAGCTCAAGAAATTGACTAGTCGAGTACAGGGCGTTGAAGGAAACAAAGGCATTGAAGGGCTGAATTATGAGGATCTTTGCATCCAGCCGGACGTTGAACTTCCCGAGGGGTACAGACCTCCTAAGTTCGAAATATTTGACGGCTCGAGGGATCCTAGAGTCCATCTGAGGACATATTGTGATAAACTGGTCGGTGTAGGAAGAGACGAGAAGATTCGCATGAAACTCTTCATGAGAAGTTTGAAAGGCGATGCGCTATCTTGGTACATTAGCCAAGATCCCAAGAAGTGGACGAGCTGGGTTGGAATGGCGTCTGATTTCATGGACAGGTTCAGGTTCAATACAGAAAATGCACCAGATATTTTCTACATCCAGAATCTGAAAAAGAAACCCACTGAGACATTCCGCGAGTATGCTACTCGATGAAGATCCGAGGCTACTAAGGTCAGGCCAGCCTTAGAGGAAGAATAGATGAACCGATTTTTCATCCGAGCTCAAGATCCGCAGTACTATGAGAGGTTAATATTGATAGAGGGCCAGAAATTATCCGATATTATCAAGATAGGAGAAAGGATTGAGGAGGGCATTAAGAGCATAATGGTCACTAATTTTGAAGCACTGCAGGCTACCAACAAAGCCCTACAATCTGGTGGCGCGTCCAAGAAAAAGGACGTGAGGGCCGTGATGGTTGCACGGCGAACCAAGTCCCCAATAAAATACCAAGCCTACCCGGTACCCCCTCTCGCATACCAGCCTATTCCCAACTACCAAGCACCTCCGCCTTCTTACCAAATTCCATCACCCGCTTACCAATCATCTCCCTCTCCCACATATCAACCCACCTCACCAAGATATTCCCAACCTGCACCTGTCTACCAAGCCTATAATGCCCAGTACCAATCACCTCCCGCCCGCCAAAACTTCCCCAGGCCACGCCCTAACTTTGACCGCAAACCTCCCAGGCAATACACCGCCATCGCCGAGCCAATCGACCAGCTATATGAAAGGCTCAAAGTTGTTGGTTACGTCACCCCAATCCCTGCCATAACTCCAGATAATCCTTCCCAGTGGGTCAATCCAAATAAAACTTGTGCATACCATTCCGGCATGGCATACCATTGATGAGTGTAGATCTCTGAAAGACAAAATCCAAGCTCTAATTGACAACAAAATCATCGTGGCCAAGGAACCTGCTCCTAACGTTCGCAACAATCCCTTGCCTGATCATAAGGGTGGTGGTGTCATATGATCGAAGTAGAAGATGATTGGGACCCCAAGGGGTCAATTGGATTAATTGCCGAAGGTGATGAGCCCAAGAAACCAGCCGTCACACTGAATCCAATTGTGGTCCAGATCCAGCCCTCCGGGAATGCTGAGGTAAACATGTTTGTGCCTCTCGAGCTTGAAACACCGTCGTCCAAAAGGACCACGGAGCCAATTGAGGTGGAGTTTGGGTCTCCGAAAGTTCCATTCGAAGTTGTTGTATTGCCACCCAAAACGAGAGTGCCCATTCTTGTAGCGATGTCAGCTGTAACGTCGTTCCATACACTGTCCATACCTTGGGATTACACCGCCGAGTCAAGAAGGAAGGGAAAGACTAGGTCCGGAGAAGCAATTGCAGCACAGGGTATGACCAGGACCGGCAAGGTTTATACTCCGGAACATTTGGTTGAATCAAGTAAGCAGGCCTCTGGACGGCCTATTGAAAGTGGGCCCGATGATCTCTGGCGGAAGATATAGGCAAAATAATACTCAGTTGTCGACCAATTAAACAAAATACCAGCGCAGATCTCCATCTTAGCTCTACTGCAGAGCTCCGAGACATACAAGAACGCTCTGATGAAGATACTAAGCGAGGCGTATGTACCCAGCAACATAACTGGAGGAGAGATGGAAAACATGGTCGGGCAGGTATTGGAGAGTCATAATATCACTTTCCACGAGGATGAGTTGCCCCCTGAAGGTTTAGGCCACAATAAAGCGTTGCACATCACCGTGCAGTGCGAGGACTATTTCATCACCAGGACTTTTATTGACGGAGGGTCCAGCCTCAACATTTGTCCATTGGTGACCCTCGGAACATTGGGGAAAAGTCTGCATGAAATCAAGGATGGGGCTAACAAAGTCAAAGCTTTTGATGGCTCCCAAAGGTCCACTATTGGGGAAATCAGTTTATGTTTGCAAATGGGACCATCTTGGTTCGATGTGATTTTCAAGTAATAGACATCCCAGCATCCTACAACTTACTACTAGGACGACCTTGGATCCACGCCGCTGGAGCTGTAGCATCAACCCTGCACCAGGCAGTGAAGTTCGAGTGGAATCACCAAGAGGTGATTATTCATGGTGACGGGGGTAACCCCATATACAGCCGTCAAACCATCCCAGCAATTGAAGGAAGAAGGAAACTAGGAGGAGAAACCTACCACCAGATTGAGCGAGTCAACGCTGTGGACAAAGATAAGTGGTGGGATAACAAGATAGAGAGTATACTAAACTGGAGCGGGTATGAACCTGGCAAAGGGCTCGGCAAGAACCTCCAAGGAATCACCAAGCCTATCAAAATGAAGAAACATGGCACCACTTTTGGGTTAGGGTATGGATACACTTGGGAAGAATTCCAGAACTGGTCGCCACCCTGGCACGGCCCTTACTATCCGCTGGAGCACCCTATACCCCGCCTGGAACAGACTTTCCAGCCAGCCAATATCGTGTGTGGGTCAGAGGAAGATGAAACATTGGCAGCAATGAAGAACCTGTTTTTGGAAGATGACGATATGGACTGTCACGTCATTCTCGATGAGGAAGGGGAGGAAGGCCCTTCTATACAGGCGGTGAGCGAGGGGGGCGCCTCAACAATTGGTCCATCAGAATCACTAAGGCCCGGAGGGCTTCGGGGTAGCAAGGCTGAACAAAGCACTATGCATTTCTTTTTTTCTAGTTGATTTCCTTTCAGTATTATCTTTAAAATTTTGAAAAGAGCTCCTATGTTCAAAACGATTTTGGAATTTGTCAAAGTATTTCACTTTCTTATAAGTCTCGCTCTTATTATTTTTCTCTATCATTTATTTTATTTTACACAGCATTACTATTACTTGTCTTGATGAACCGACGAGTGTGACATGCGACGAGTTAACGCAACAAACGGATATAGACTCAGAAGAAGATGAGATACCAGAAGAGATCGTTAAAGAGGTCGTCGACTTTGAGAATAGACCTAAGTCTAACCTGGACAAAAATGAGGTCGTCAACCTGGGAATACAGAGAATGTCAAGGAAACGCGCATCAGTGTTCACTTGTCACCGTCAGAAAAGGAGGAGTACATGGAGTTCTTAAAGGAATATGAGGACATATTTGCCTGGTCGTATGATGATATGACCGGTCTCAGTACATCTATTGTAGCTCACAAACTGCCAACAGATCCAACATGTCCGCCGGTAAAGCAGAAACTCAGAAAGTTCAAGCCAGATATAAGTTTGAAAATCAAGGAAGAAGTTACCAAATAAGTCAAAGCCAAGGTCCTCAGGGTAGTGGAGTACCCAACATGGTTGGCCAACATTGTGCCAGTGCCAAAGAAGGATGGGAAGGTCAGGGTCTGTGTCGACTACCGGGACCTCAACCAGGCCAGTCTGAAAGACGACTTCCCCTGGCCAAACATACACATTCTGATTGAAAACCGTGCCAAGCACGAGCTGCAGTCCTTTGTTGATTGTTTTGCCGGGTATCATCAGATATGGATGGACGAAGAAGACGCGGAGAAAATGGCTTTCATTACGCCGTCGGGGATGTATTGTTACAAGATGATGCCGTTTGGATTAAAGAATGCTGGGGCCACCTACATGAGGGCCATGACTACTATTTTCCATGACATGATACACAAGGAGATCGAGGCATATGTAGATGATGTCATCATCAATTTCAGGAAAGTCGCTGATCATATGGGAGATTTGAGAAAGTTCTTCAACAGGTTAAGAAGGTATAACTTGAAACTGAATCCTGCTAAATGTGCATTCGGGGTTCCTTCGGAAAACTGCTTGGGTTCATCGTAAGTCGATGAGGAATAGAACTAGATCGGTCAAAGGTCAAGGCCATCCAAGAATTGCCACCGCCAAAGAACAAGAAGGAGTTTATGAGTTTCTTGGGGAGACTCAACTACATCAGCCGGTTCATAGCCCAGTCCACTGTCATTTGTGAACCAATCTTTAAGATGTTGAAGAAAGACGTCGCCACTAAATGGACCGATGATTGTCAAAAGGCCTTCGACAGAATCAAGGAATACCTGTCAGCGCCGCCAGTCCTGGTCCCGCCCGAATCGGGTTGACCACTATTACTCTACCTTGCAGTGCTGGATGGAGCATTCGGTTGTGTTTTAGGACAACATGATGAAACGGGAAAAAGGAGCAAGCCATCTACTATCTCAGCAAGAAGTTTACCCCGTACGAGGCCCGGTATTTCCTACTAGAACGCACGTGTTGTGCTCTGACTTGGGTAGCTCAGAAGTTGAGGCATTATTTCTGTGCCTACACCACCTATCTCATATCAAGGATGGATCCGCTAAAGTACATCTTTCAGAAGCCCATGCCCGTGGGCAAACTGGCCAAATGGTAAATATTGCTGAGTGAGTTTGATATTGTCTACGTGAAAGCGATCAAAGGACAGGCACTGGCTGATCATCTTGTCGAAAACCCCGTGGGTGGAGAGTACGAGCCTCTAAAGACGTATTTTCCTGACGAGGAGGTCTCTTTCATAGGAGAAGACATTGCAATATCCTATGATGGCTAGAGAATGTTTTTCGATAGAGCAGCAAACTTTAAGGGAGTTGGCATAGGAGCAGTTCTAGTATCAGAAACAGGTCAGCATTATCCGGTGTCCGCCAAGCTCAGGTTCCCGTGCACCAATAACATGGCCGAGTACGAAGCCTGCATCTTAGGGCTCAAACTAGCCATTGACATGAACGTTCAGGAGTTACTAGTGATCGGGGACTCAGATTTGCTCATACATCAGGTCCGAGAAGAATGGGCAACCAAGAACTCCAAAATACTACCATACTTGCATCATGTACAAGAGTTGAGGAAGAGGTTTACAAAGACGGAATTCCGACATGTCCCCAGAATCCAGAATGAGTTCGTCGATGCATTGGCCACTCTATCATCCATGATTCAGCATCTAGATAAGAACTTCATTGATCCCATCCCGGTAAAAATCCAGGATCAACCTGCCTATTGTGCTCATGTCGAGGAAGAGGCAGACGGAAAGCCATGGTTCCATGACATTAAGAAATATTTGTCAACAGGAGAGTACCCAGAACTTGCAAACACTACTCAAGAGCGCACACTGTGGAGATTGTCCAATCAGTTCTTTCACAGCGGAGGAATCCTGTATAGGAGGACTCCCGATTTGTGATTACTAAGGTGTGTCGAGGCAAGGGAAGCATCTAGGTTGTTGGAGGAGGTTCACGCAGGGACCTGTGGCCCGCACATGAATGGTTTCGTCTTAGCCAAGAAAATACTCCGAGCTGGTTACTTCTGGATGACCATGGCGATAGACTGCATCCAATATGTTCGAAAGTGCCATCGCTGTCAGATACATGCAGATATAATAAAGGTGCCTCCTAACGAGCTCAATGCAACTAGCTCACCATGGTCGTTCGCCGCTTGGGGGTGGATGTCATTGGACCTATCGAGCCTGCCATATCAAATGGGCACAGGTTCATACTAGTGGCGATCGACTATTTCACTAAATGGGTTGAAGCAGCATCATATAAGGCGGTAACCAAGAAGGTTGTGATAGACTTCGTTCGCGACCGTATCATTTGCCGGTTTGGCATCCCAGAGTCTATCATCACTGACAACGATTCCAATCTCAACAGTGATCTGATGAAAGCAATGTGTGAAACCTTCAAGATCAAGCACAAGAATTCTACAGCTTATAGACCTCAGATGAATGGATCTGTAAAAGCAGCCAATAAGAACATTAAGAAGATACTAAGGAAAATGATAGAGAAACACAAGCAATGGCATGAGAAGTTATCATTCGCTCTACTGGGATACCGTACCACAGTCCGCACATCGACTAGGGAGACACCCTATATGTTGGTTTACGGTACCGAGTCAGTCATCCCAGCTGAGGTAGAGATTCCCTCCCTGAGAATTATGCAGGAAGCAGAACTTGAAGATGCAGAAGGGGTAAAAAGTCGCTACGAGCAATTAGCCCTTATAGACGGAAAAAGACTGAATGCAGTTTGCCATGGTCAGCTTTATCAGAATAGAATGACCAGAGCTTTCAACAAAAGAGTCAGGCCGAGACAGTTCGCGCCAGGGCAGTTAGTACTGAAGAAGATTTTTCCGCACCAAGACGAAGCCAAAGGAAAATTTTCTCCCAACTGGCAAGGTCCGTACATGGTTCACCGGGTTCTAACCGGAGGAGCCCTCATACTTGCAGAGATGGACGGAAAAGTTTGGCCGAAGCCAATCAATTCAGATGCAGTGAAACGGTACTATGTGTAACTATTATTATTCCTTTATGATGTAATTTGAACTATGCCTGACCTGATTCCCGTTTAAGAGGGGATACGTAGGCAGCCCTATGGGTTCGGTCACAATTCAATAAAATTTCCATTTTTCCCCGATATTGGAAACTGGGGTAGAATTTGAGGAGGACCCTCAAAATTCCGAAGTTGACTTTCACCATCCACCGCGCGCAGCCGTCAGAGGCACTGGCCCAGTAAACTGGGGCAGAATTTTGAGGAGGACCCTCAAAATTCTGGAGCAAAAGAGGTTGCAATATCTTGAATCGTGTCTCAGTCGTCGGTTCATCTAAAATCGTTTTATCTATTATGTATTTACATCATATTTTATTATTTTTCTAAATCATTCATGAATACTATCAGAACAGCTTTGTCAGCAACGCTACCCCAATGAAAGCAAGAGCTGAGTAGGACGAGCGCAGTCCGCGGGAAGACGAACTAACCTTCCCCCTTGACAAAACTCACAATCTTTCTTTGAATGCAGGTACCCCGAGACATAGAATCATCGGATACGGTTACAAACTCATACTTTTCAGGAATACAACTCCCAGAATTATCACCTATTTTCAAGTGCTACTCGCACGCAACATCCCCAGCAGCCACAGTGACAATCAACTAGCAGCTATCGTCTCTCAGCTAAGAAATTTTGTCACTCTTCACCTCTATTTTTGCACACTGCATAAGGTTACCTTTCTGCCTTCCGAGACTAAGCACTTTCTCCATCCTGCATCTCCTTGCATTGCATAAGGCTACCTTTTTGCCTTCCGAGACTAAGCACTGTCTCCATCCTGCATCTCCTTGCATTGCATAAGGCTACCTTTCTGCCTTCCGAGGTTAAGCACTACCTCCATCCTGCATTCCCTTGCATTGCATAAGGCTACCTTTCTGCCTTCCGAGGTTAAGCACTACCTCCATCCTGCATGGCTGAAATATCGCCACCTCTTATTTGCATCGGCTACTTCTCGGCTGAAGCACTACCTCCATCCTGCATGGCTGAAATATCGCCACCTCTTATTTGCATCGGCTGAAAGATCGCCAACTCTATTTAAATCTTTACATCGGCTGAAATACCGCCATTTATGCTTTTCATCGGCTGAAATATCGCCAACTGCATTTAAATCTCTATATTGGCTGAAAGATCGCCAGTTTATATTTAATCATTGTCGGCTGAAAGATCGCCAACTCTATTTAAATCTTTACATCGGCTGAAATACCACCATTTATGCTTTTCATCAGCTGAAATATCGCCAACTGCATTTAAATCTCTATATCGGCTGAAAGATCGCCAGTTTATATTTAATCATTGTCGGCTTAAATATCGCCAACTTTATTTTAATCCTTGTCGGCTGAAATATCGCCATTTATATTTATGCCTTACATCGGCTAAAATATCACCAAATCCTGCATTTCATGGGCTGAAAGATCGCCAAATTGTCAAAAGGCGTCATTGTTCAGAGGCACCATTTTCATAGCCCGAGAACGCCATGCCATGGCCCGAGGACCCCGCTTTATATTCTGCACATCATTATTAAAAGGCATCATGGTTCGGAGACACCATCATCATAGCCCAAGAACATCATTTCATAGCCTGTGAATCCTTTATTATGCGCTTCATGGCCTAGGACATCATGGTCTGAGGACGTCATCTTAACCGTCCAAAGAGAACATTCATGGTCCGACGGGAACTTGCATCACGTTTAAATTCCGCACGATATGCTTGTATTACTCAATTACAGGTACGTAAGCTGGCCACGGCCATTACAGCAGGAGCGATCTCGCTCCGGTTCTTGCAGCCCATCAGTCCCTGACCATCCTTCCCAACCCAAATATTGCGTCCGTCCTTTTCAAAAACCTCCATCGGCATACTCCGTCGATGTATCCTGAACTACATATGACTTGATTCCATTAAGACCAGGGATATGTAGGCAGCTCAAAAACCAGAGCTCGGTCAGAACCTTTGTAAGTCGTCTCTCTCGGTCAAAATTGGTCATCATATCTTTACCCGACAACTCTTTCATCCTTCCCGGGTAAAGAGAGGCAGCTGTTGATACCCAATTTTTCCCTATGTATTTATATATACTCAAAATATTCTCAAAATAGTATGTACATGTATATATAAGCATGCCCAAGAGTTTTGGTATTTTTCCCTTATTTTTTAAAGATCATAAAATCAATTTGTTGTCTATTTTAATAGTACAAAATTCAATAATTATTCCCAAACTAGCATTTTTGGTGAATAATTTATTTCATTCTCATATTCACACTAAGATATAATTAAAGTAATTTTTGCGTATTTTTATGCATTTGTTTGGTATTTTTTTAGCTAAATTGCATACAATTGCAATTATGGCCTATTTTACAATTAACAGCATTTCATAATCATAAAATCACTTTTAGTATTTTTACATTAATATTTATATCTTTTAATTAGTTCAGTACCTTTAATTTATTTTTAAATCATTTCTTACTATTTTTATAAAATAATAAAAGGAGAAAATTGGCTATTTAACAAACAACCCTTATTATGTCAATTATAGCCAATTTAGCCCCATCCCCATCAGATTTTTAATTAAACCCAAATGGCCCAATAACCCGTTTAAATCAGCCCGACCCAAGCCCCCTTTGATCTGAACCGTTGATCTTTGAGATCAACGGCCTCAATTCGCCCTTCCTTAATTAAACCTAATGACTAACCCTAATTCCCTCATTTTCATTTCAGTAGCCGCCCCTAAACACCCTCCCCCTCTCAAACTCTCTCGAGTGTTCTTGAAACCCTAATCACCTTCCCCCCATTTTCGACCTCTAACTCACCAGAACCCATGGCCTCTTAGGCCATGGATGATCTATGCTCACCTCCTATCGCTCCTATGTGCTTGGTACTCGAAGGTTCGAGGCTAGAACTCAAAGGTCTCCACCCAGACCTCCGCCGACTAGAGGTTCCCGGCCATCTCCGGCCTGGCTCCGGCACATCTTAGCCTCCTGAGCCTGTTTCCAGTCTCATCCGACTTAGATCAGACGTTTTCGGAGCCTTTCTCATTCTAGGGTTCATCTGAAAACCCTAACTATCGAGGTTCTTCTCCGGTTATCTCCAGATCTGTGTGTATTCATGCTTTATCTTGAGTTTTCAAGTGGTTTCCCCAATTTTTCTTTTTAAAATCTTACTTTCAAAGTCACCTCTTTTCTGGTTTAGGGCTTTCCGAAAATGCTTCAGTGTTTTCCGACTTTTCTTCTTCCTTTCTTATGTGTGTTTTATATTCTTATGTGTTTTCATATATACATGTTCTTCTACCATATTTTCGGTATTTTGTTCTTCTCTCTACTATGTTTTCACATGCTATGTTTATATGCCATGTTTCTATGCTATGTCTCACATGCTATGTTCTACTACTTGCCTTCCACTATGACTTGATATGATTCGTCTACTGCATTTTTCAACCATGTTCATTAAGTGTTCCTACTATGCCTGCTTAAGCGTATTTTACTCTACTGTCTCTTCTACTCTCATTGTGTTTCAAATTAATTCCCTTACTCTATTTTACATTAAACTTTCTACTGTATCTGCTTGTTTCTCTTCTTTGCATTTGGTTCAAGTCGAAAAGCCTAAGATTTGGGGTTTTTGACGAGTTTGGTCTTGTATGTTTGGACTAGGGTTCCATTCGAGCCCTGGACTCTCTCAAATTCACTTTGGATCCATATAATAAGTTTGAATCCTTTTGTGTATGAACTCTTCTGATTAGCATGACAACCCCTTTTATATGTGTTATAATCTTTCTTCAAAAGGTTTTCCAATTTGTGTTCGAATCAGAATCCTTTTTTTGGGATTAATTGATTGCTACTGATTCTTCTTAAGTGAAGCCTCCCTTCACCTTTTTCTGACTTGGTTCATTCACATAAAATTTTCGACCCTTGATTGCTTGGCTGTCAACTGATTTCCTTTCCTTAATTTGCATGACCGTGTATTGTCAAAAGCCTTTCCTTAAATAACTATTATGTATTTACCCTTCTTGCATTACTTTGAAAAGTGTTTAATTAACTCCTTTCCTTATTTACCTTGCCCGTTTGAAATCAGAATCCCTTAATTAGAGGGAAAACTTGTGTGATTGATTTTCAAACTATTTTCTTACCTATTTCTGCTTCTCTTCTGCATTATAAATACATGACACAATTTTTTAAACACAGACACGATTCTTAATCATCACAACTCTCTTCTAAAAGCTTACACTCTTGCTTCTTGATTGCAACTTGGCTTCCCTAAGTCTACTGCTTCTCCCTACTTGCTTGTTTCTGAAAACTGGTATGCCCTTTCATTTAAACTTTTGCCCCATCCCTATATGTTTATTCTATAGTTTCATTCTTCTGTGTGGTTTGCTGTGCATGCTTCGTAGCTTATGCTGAGTATTTTTCTTTCTTTGCTTCTGCTTTCATATAAATCCCTACCCCTAACCCCCTTTATGTGTTGAGTTGAAACCTTGGCCTGACAGTATCCCAATTACTGCCCAGGCCATGGTTTGACCTTCAATAGGTCCTGGACTCTCCAATGTTTGGCTAGTGGACTGGTCAGGGGTGTGCCAACATTTTATGTTGCTGGGCATGACCACCAGCCTGCCTTGGCATCCCTTATATCCCTCTATTGCACTTACACTTGTTCCTAGACTCTAAGTTCTGCCCCCCTCCAATGAGCCTTGCCTTGGGACCTTGAGTTCCCTCTGAACTTGGACATTGGAGGGCTGACCCTTCTACACTACACTTTAATTTAGTTAATGATATCTGGGTGTGAGCATTGCCTGGAGTTCTTGAAACTCCTTGGAACTTTGACACATCCCGGATAAGAGAAAGGCTTTGGAACCTGCTCCTGGCAGTTGGCTCATATCATATTGTTAGACCTTGGGTTTGAATTAGGCTCCTTGGATGCAGCTTAAGAGTTCTGATTGTAATTTTATTTCCCGTTTTCGATTCATCTTGGTCTGTAATAAAATTTTGTAACAACCTCTAGGGTGATTAGTGAAAAGGGAAGGGTAACCATGCATGCAAAGGGTAGATATCATGCTCATAGGGAATTAACACACTTCTGTACTCATGTATCTTGCCTACAGCTTTGCACATTTGCATATCACATATAGATACCATGTCTATAGGTTCATGCATCCACAAAGATATCATGTCTATAAGGTTTCTGCACTTCTCCACATAGATATCATGTCCATAGGGTTTCTGCAATTCTGCACATATAGATACCATGCCTATAGGTTTATGCATCCATATAGATACCATGTCTATAGGAATTTTGCATCTCCATGTGGATACCACGCCTATAAGTAACCAGAAATCCAGACTCTACGCATGCATTGGTCACTAGGCAAACCTGTTTATAGGATTAAAAGCTAACAGTATTTAGATACCATGCCTATAGGATTTCTGCGTTCTTGCTACGCCTGCAAAAAGTGTTTAAATTAACGACGCTAGAAAGCATGCCTATAGGAACTATCAATCAAATCTGAATCACTCGTTTTAAGATTAGCACTAATTACAGAACTCGCACCATTCTGTTAAAACAGGCAAATTTCTTAATCAGTTTGTTTCTTTATTCCTGAAACCAGTAGATGCCATGCCTATTGGTCATCACGTAGGCAAACAAGTATGTAGTTAATTAATTACACTGGTCTTCGATAAGTTGCAGCCAGGCGAGCCTAATGCGAACTTCTTGCCTGAAAATATGTAATGAACCAGCCTGCCTAACGTTAAGCATAATTTCGACCTAATCAGTACATGTAAGACATGCTAAACTACATGATTTTCTGTGATTAAAGGAGGTTTATCTGAGCCTTAATTGTTTTGTGCTCCCATAACTGCTTTCATGTGTTTTGCTTGACGCCTTAGTATTTTAACCTTTTTAAACCTCTGAAAAGCCAAGCTTCCTCCCATTAGGATTAGTAGTCCTAAAAGCCTCCAGGACTGATAGGTGGGATGGGTAATAGCATGCAATAAGTAAACGAGACTATTTCGCGCTTAATACCTTAACGGGGTGGGAAGGGTAGACATGAAGATGATGATCACACGATAACACTACGCGTATGATTGATTACCGGTGTTGTATGGATAATCCATGTGATTTATAAACCTAGGACTCCTTTCCTTATACAACTTTGTTTAATATCAATAAAATTCTGTCTTTTCAACTACTCAAAACTCCTCCTTAATTTTACTGCATTATTCCTTTTTTCCCAAATTTTTCTTCTTTGTTTATTCAATGTATTGATTAATTTCCTGCGTTTAGTCCCCCCTTTAAACAAATTGTAGATCATCTAGACCTTGATCCTACATACTTGTCACGTATCTATTTGCAATACTTATGTGTAAAACCCTTTGTGTATCTATTTGCATTAAAGTCACAACATAGCATGGCCGGGAACCACACTAGTGGATCTTGAGGGGTGCCTAACACCTTCCCCTTGAGATAATTTCTAGCCCTTACCCGAACTCTGGTTTTCCAACAAAAAACCCTTAGTGTCCTAATGCACTTAATCATTAGGTGGCGACTCTTCAAATCCAAAAACCCAATTCCCAAACGGGAATAGAGTTGTCTTCCCAAATGTCGTAAACCCGATTTTGCGAGAACAAGGGGGCGTCGACAGCATGGCGACTCTTATGGGGATTCTTTAGGCTTTTACCACTTCATGTTATATGTGACTTTATTATTTTCTTTATTGCTTTGTTTAATACCTTTGTTCGAAAATGACTTGTCTTTTTGTTTCCTTTTTCTTTAACGCTTTCATTTACTGCTTTCTTTCAATACCGTTGTAATTTTCGAGCAATTATTGTAACCATTATGAACGTGAAAATACGTGACAATCTGTTTCATTTTTGTAATTGCATCTTCAACATCATATTCCACTCATGCCAAACAAATACCATAACAACGCTTGATGAGTGGTTGCGCTCTTCCAATATTATTACCCCCTAAATTTGGCAAAAGCATATTTGCGGTAAAACTAGTCGATCAGCGGTGCAGTCGACGGTTCCGTGCCTTTCCCGCTTGAGTTGTCCGCTCAAGGGTACCGGTATAGCACCCCATAGAAACCTTATCCTGTTTAACTGTTCATGCATCACTGTCAAACCTAGTCGAGTCAGTTATGTTGTCCACATAATGATTCTTTAGGATAGCCTTATCCAAAGTCCACTAGGTTCCCCTGGGACCTAAACGGACAACACCATACTCTGTGCATTTATTTGGAGAACTAAATGCTGTTTATGTTAATTATTGATTTAAATAGTCGAGTTCGGTAGGGGTAAGGGACTAACGCTTTGTTTTGCAGAAAATGAGGCACGAAGTCCCCAGATTCGGCATGGTAACCAATATTCACCGAGGTTGCTAAGATGGTGGGAAGACCTTCATTCCAGTGACCGGACTCTCGTCCGCAAGTATTTGGGAAACTTACCCTCTCTTTTGGAAATTCAGCCGGACAACAAAATTATAGAGGCTGCGACCTTATTCTGGGACAGTGATAGATCGGTATTTCAATTTGGGGACCTTGAAATGACCCCGCTGCTCGAGGAAATAGGGGGGTTAGCCGGTATTCCTTGGGAGACTCCGGGTTTGCTCATGCCAGAAAACCGCAAGGGTAAAGGTTTCTTCAAAATGATGGGGTTGAAGAAAAACTCAGATTTGACTTGCTTGAAGGATTCCTATATTCCCTTCGACTACCTGTACGAGAGGTACGGTCATAGCAAGTCCTACCGCACCTATCTAGACGAATTCACCCTCACCTCATTGGGGCATATCCACAGGAGGGTTTTCGTCTTCATGTTCTGTTTCTTGGGGATGATAGTGTTTCCCATGAAGAAGGCTAGGATCCACACCAGACTAGCCATGGTCACCAAGACACTAATGGAGGGGATTGAAGGGCAACATTTCAGCATAGTGCCCATGATTGTTGCGGAGATCTACCGAGCTTTGGAAAATTGTCAACGAGGGGCCAGTCATTTTGAGGGTTGCAACTTATTACTCCAACTCTGGCTCGTATAACATCTCCAAAAGGGTCGATACCGCCAAGAGCTTCCGCGAAGGCCGTGGAATGACCATATAGCCTTTCACCATCCCAATAGAATGAACTATATTCCTGACATGTTTGCTCGTCTAGGGTATGCTCGAGGATGGGTAGAATTGTTGAAAACTTGAAAAGAAGCAAGGTGCAGTGGATGTTCGAATGGTTCCCCACTGGAGAGTTCATCATCCGCTCTCGGGACGCTCCATTTCTCATACTCATTGGTCTGAGGGGTAACT
>NW_017679724.1:2692-15873 GCF_001879085.1 Nicotiana attenuata | reverse complement strand
AGCAGACAAGATTGAGGTTTAAATAAGGTAAGTAGTAAGCCTAAAGATCAATCAAAACATATAAATCAGACCATTAAAGGAATTAAGGGAGGTAGTACCAATTATTAATCACACATAAGGAAAGAACGGGTAAAAATCCTATAAGGAAATATCAGTATCAAAGGGAAGCACAATTTCAAACCCTAATTAGGCAAGTAAATCAATTAATACGTCAATTGACTGAGCTAGATAAGCGGGCAAATATTATAACAACAGTTAGTAATTGAAAACCTAAGGTTTAAATCCATAGAGATGAAACTCCAGTAAGATCAGTCAAAAAAAGCAAAGAAGAAAACCAGAGTTGAAAAATGCCTAAACGTTTAAAACATTTTTGCAGAAATCTCTTAGAAAAATCGAAACCCTAGCTTTTAGAAAAAAAAATAAAATCGATTGACAATAATAGCAAAAACAAAAAAAAATCTTAAAGGAAAAATACCAAACAAACTCAAAACCCTTCAGATCTAAAGGGATCAAACGGATCCAACCAGAAATAACTGAGTTTGAACAGAGGTGAAAAATCTAGTTTGAACCAGAGATTTGATGTCATGAAAACACGAAAGTGATAATACTCACAGACATAGGGTTGAATATAGGCGGATTAATCGAAAAGATGAGAGATTTGAACTATATCTAGTTCGAATCCCTTGAGATCCCATCAAGTAACATAAAAATCGAACAACCAGTAGAGTTATGAGGCCGGATAAGGCCTGAAATTGAAGAACGAACCCATGAATTGAGACGGATAACAGTGACGGCGGGCTAGGGTTTCAGAGCGTCTTGGAGAGAAGAGAGAAGATAGGGATTCAGGGGCGGCGGTTTGTGTAAAATGAGGTAGGGTTTGGGAGTTTGGTATATTAAAAAGGGAAAGAGAGTCTTGGACCGTTGATCTTTTGAGATCAACGGCCAAGATTGATTCCGGGCTGGGGCGGGTTATTTGGAGATTGGGTCACGGGTCACATTTAAGTGGGCTCGGGTAGATTGGGCTAAGGTTTAATTGGGCTGGGGGTCTAAAATTGATTAAGGAAAAGGGGCTATTATTTAAATACCCAATTAACTTTAATAAAACAATTTCATAAAATAATTTATAAATGATAAAAATATCATTTGTGCATGAAAATAATTTAAAATAATTACTTAGTATTAGAAAAATATAAAAGGTTATTTTCTTGTGAAATAAGGTAATTATGCACACATGGGTTATTATTGCAAAGTCATTGCAATTTTAACCCTAACATGTACATATGGCTATTCATGAAATAATTAAAGCTTAGTATGATAAAATTAAGCAACAAAATTATCATAATACCGTTTGTAGTGCAATTAGTAATTATTTATATAATAAAATGTTAGAATAAATTAATTAAAATCCTTTTAATATACAGAAAAATTATAGAAAAATATCGGTTGATGCTCATGCACTGTTTTTGAAAGTATATATGCATTTTAAAATATACGAGGGAAAAATTGGGTATCAACAGCTGCCCTTCTTTACACGGGAAGGATGAAAGAGTTTTCGGGTAAAGAAATAATGACCGATTTTGACCGAATGGGGATGTTTTGATAAAAAATAGGCCGGACCCTAGTCTCTGAGCTGCCTACATATTCCTGGTTTTACAAGAATCAGTCCATGTGTAGTTCTAGATCTAACGGTGAATGAGGCCGATGGAGTTGTTATAGGAATGGTAGCAAGTTTCGGAAAGGTTCTTTTGTGAAGGGTAGTATCGGATGAGTTTATGCGGAGTTTTGATTATGAGTCTGAAGTATAACGGATGTATCACAAGGTAGGTATCTGAACATTCGTGAGAATCGGTTATGTTTGAGATAGCAGCAAACGGTGTGAGTGGAAACCGGAATGGTATGAGTGGAAGCCGGAGCGAAGGTTGCTCGTGTTTGATGAACGGTTATTTCCTGGATTTTCTGCAAAACTTAAAACACAATGCACGAAAGTATATAGATTATTGCGAGAATTTAAACATGATGCAAATTCCCTTTGGACCACGAAAGATTGTCTTTGGACAGTGAAGATGACGTCCTTAGACCATGATGTCCGGGGCCATGAATCATGAGATAAGAGATTTGCAGGCCATGAAATGATGTTCTCGGGCCATGAGAATGGTGCCTCTGAACAATGACGCCTTTGAATAATGATGCACAGTATTGAGAGATCCTCAGGCCATGACATGGTGTCTTCAGGATATGAGGATGATGCCTTCGGACTATGACGCCTTTGGACAAGTTGGCTATACATCAGCCCATGAAGTGTAGAGACATGATACAAAAGGTAATAACAAGGCAACGCTTAGCCTCGTGCAGAGTTTGGGGGCAGAGCTTAGCCCCGAGAGAAGAAGATAATGTAATGTTTAAAATAGAGCAACACTTTTGTAGAGAGAGACGATGCTTAGTCCCATGAGAAGGCAGTGCTTATCCTTATGCAAATAGAATGCAATGCTTAGCCATATGCAGATATGGAGGCAGGGCTTAGCCTCGTGCAAGATTTGAGACAAGGCTTAGTCTCATTCAAGGAGAAGGCAATGCTTAGCCTTATGCAAATATGGAGGCAGGGCTTAGCCTCATGCAAGATTTGAGACAAGGCTTAGTCTCATGAAAAGAGAAGGCGGCTTAGCCTTATGCAGATATGGAGGAAGGGCTTAGCCTCATGCAAGATTTGAGACAAGGCTTAGTCTCATGCTAAGAGAAGGCAGCTTAGCCTTATGCAGATATGGGGCAGGGTTTAGCCTCATGCAAGATTCGAGATAGGGTTTAGCCTCATGCAAGATTTGCTCCAGAATTTTGAGGGTCCTCCTCAAAATTTTGCCCCATTTACTTAACGGATTTCTGGCTGTCTTGCATATAATGGCGCCAGCTGGAGTTGCTCCGGAATTTTTAGTGTCCTCCTCAAAATTCTGCCCTAGTTTCTGGTTCTGGGGAAATGAAGATTTTATTAAGATATGACCGAACCCACAGGGCTGCCTACGTATCCCCTCTTGAACGGGAATCAGGTCAAGCATAGTTCAATTACATCAGATGAATAAATGCAAACAATCTAAGCATAGTATCTCTTGACTGCATCTGAATTGATAGGTTTTGGACAAACTTCTCCATCCATTTATGCAAGTATGAGTGCTCCTCCTGTAAGTACCCTATGAACCACGTAAGGACCTTGCCAGCTGGGTGAAAATTTTCCTTTAGCTTCGTCCTGATGCGAGAAGATCCGCTTCAGCACCAGCTGCCCCGGTGGGAATTATCTTGGTCTGACCCTTTTGTTGAAAGCTCTGGACATTCTGTTCTGATAAAGCTGACCGTGATATACTGCATTCATTCTTTTTCCATCTATGAGGGCTAGTTGCTCATTTCAGCTCCTTATCCATTCTGCATCACTGTGTTCGGCTTCTTGTATGATCCTTAGAGAAGGAATTTCTACCTGAGCTGGAATGACAACTTCGGTACCATAAACTAGCAAATAGGGAGTTGCCCCAGTTGATGTGCGGACTGTGGTACGGTACCCCAATAGAGCGAAGGGTAACTTCTCGTGCCATTGTTTGTGATTTCCTACCATCTTCCTTAGTATCTTCTTATGTTCTTGTTGGCAGCTTCCACATCTCCATTTATTTGAGGCCTGTATGCTATAGAGTTTTTGTGTTTGATTTTGAAGGTTTCACACATGGCTTTCATCAAATCACTGTTGAGATTGGCGGCATTATCCGTGACAATTGACTCAGAAACCCCAAATCGGCAAACAATATGATCCTTGACAAAACTCTACGATGACTTTCTTGGTTACAGCTTTGTAGGATGCAGCCTGTACCCACTTTGTGAAGTAATCGATGGCCACCAAGATGAACCGGTGCCCGCTAGAGGCGGTGGACTCAATTGGACCGATGACGTCCATTCCCCAAGCAGCAAAAGGCCAAGGTCCACTGGTTGCGTTGAGCTCATTAGGTTGTACCCTTATCATGTCTGCATGTACCCGGCATTGGTGGTATTTCTGTATGTACCGGATGCAATCCGTTTCCATGGTCATCCAAAAATATCTAGCTCTGAGTATCCTCTTGGCTAGAACAAAACCATTTATATGTGGACCGCAGGTTCCGGCATGTATCTCCTCAAGAAATCTGGAAGCCTCCTTTGCGTCAACACACCTTAACAGCCCCAAATCAGGAGTTCTTCTATACAGGGTTCCTCCGCTTTGGAAAAAGTGATTGGACAACCTCCGCGGTGTGCGTTTCTGAGTATGGTTTGCCTATTCCAGATACTCTCCTTTCGCTAAATATTCTTTGATGTCGTGGAACCATGGTTTTCCATCCATTTCTTCCTCAACATGAGCACAGTAAGCCGGTTGATTATGGATCCTCACTGGGATGGGATCGATGAAATTCTTGTCTGGATGTTGTATCATTGATTACAAAGTGGCCAGTGCGTCTGCGAACTCATTTTGAATTCTGGGCACATGTTTGAATTCTATCTTTGTGAATCTCTTAATCAATTCCTGCACATGATACAAGTATGGTAGTATCTTGGTGTTCTTCGTAGCCCATTCTCCTTGAACCTGATGTACTAGAAAATCCGAATCGCCAATTACCAGCAACTCTTGTATATTCATATCTATGGCCAAATTGAGCCCCATAATGCAAGCCTCGTATTCTGCCATATTGTTAGTGCATGGAAACCTAAGCTTTGCAGATACCGGGTAATATTGACATGTTTCTGATACAAACACTGCTACAATGCCTACTCCCTTGAAGTTTGTAGCCCCATCGAAGAACATTCTCCAACCGTCATACGCTTCAGCAATGTGCTCTTACACGAATGACACTTCTTTGTAAGGAAAATACATTATTAGTGGTTCGTATTCTCCTTCCATAGAATTTTTGGCAAGATGGTCTATCAATGCTTGTCCTTTGACCGCCTTCTGAGTTACATAGACAATATCGAACTCACTTAACAATATCTGCCACTTGGCTAACTTCTCGGTTGGCATGGGCTTCTGAAAAATATACTTCAAAGGGTCCATCCTGGATATGAGGTATGTGGTATAGGCACAGAAGAAATGCCTCAATTTCTGAGTTGTCCATATCAAGGCACAGGAAATGCGTTCCAGTAGAGAGTATCGTGCTTCATAAGGTGTGAACTTCTTACTCAGGTAGTATATGGCTTGCTCCTTTCTTCCTGTTTCGTCATGTTGTCCCAAAACACATCCGAAAGCTCTGTCTAATATAGACAGATAGAGCAGCAATAGGCTCCCAGGTTCTACCGGAACTAGGACTGTCGGTGTAGACATGTATTCCTTGATCTTGTCGAAATCCTTCTGACAATCCCTGGTCCAACTAGTTTCGGCATTTTCTCTCAACATTTTGGATATGGGTTCACATATTACCATGGATTGTGCTATGAAGCGGCTGATGTAGTTGAGGAATCCTAGGAAGCTCATCACGTCCTTCTTGCTTTTCGGTGGTGGTAACTCTTGGATAGCCTTAACTTTGGATGGGTCTAACTCGATTTCTCGGCGACTGATGATGAATCCCAATAGCTTTCCTGCGGGAACCCCAAATGCACACTTTGCGGGGTTCAGTTGTAGATTGTACCTCCTTAGCCTGTCAAAGAAATTTCTCAAGTCTGCTATGTGATCTGCGACACTCTTGGATTTGATGATGACATTGTCAACATACACCTCTATTTCCTTGTGTATCATACCATAGAAGATGGTCGTCATGGCTCTCATGTAGGTAGCCTGAGCATTCTTTAGACCGAATGGCATCATCTTATAGCAGTACACTCCCCACGGCGTAACGAAAGCTGTTTTCTCTGCGTCTTCCTCATCCATCCAGATCTGGTGATAACCCACGAAGAAATCTACAAAGGATTGGAGTTCATGCTTGGCACAATTGTCAATCAGGATGTGTATATTTGGTAATAGGAAGTCGTCCTTGGACTTTCTCTGTTTAAATCCCGATAGTCAACACACATCCTGACTTTCCCATCTTTCTTCGGAACTGGTACGATATTGGCTAGCCAAGTTGGGTACTCAACTACCTTGAGAACTTTGGTTTTGATTTGCTTGGTGACCACCTCTTTGATTTTCAGACTCATGTCTAATTTGAACTTCCTGAGTTTCTGCTTCACTGACAGACACATTGGATTGGTAGGTAACTTATGAGCCACTATGGATGTGCTCAGACCAGTTATGTCATCATATGACCATGCAAAGATATCCTCGTATTCCTTCAGGAAACGAATGTACTCCTCCTTCTCTGAGGGTGATAAGTGAATGCTTTATGCGGGCCTCCTTGACAGTCTCGGCGTCTCCCAAGTTGATTGCTTCGGTTTCGTCCAAGTTGGACTTAGGTTTGTTCTCAAAGTCCTCAATCTCTCTGACAACTTCTTCAGGTATTTCATCTTCTTCTTCTGAGTCACTATCCTTATATTGCGTTGTCTCATTACATGTCACAATCATCGGTTCATCAGGAAAAGTAATAATAACGCTGTAAAAGAAAAAATGTGAAAGATAATAATGAATACTAAATAGCAATGCATTGATTTAAATTTGAAAATATCCAAAACAAGTACTGCTCGATGGCTCGAGAAATTATTTCAAAACAAAAATGCGTCTTTAAAACAAAATTACTGAAAATATCCTAAATGCCTAGTATGGCTATAAAAATAAATCAGGCTAATTGCCAAGCTACCCAGGGACTCGGCGGCCCGGGATGGCGTGGCAGTCCAATTCCCGAGAACAGCTCCCTTCTCCACAGTCTGAATGGTGAGGCCTTCTTCCTCCTCCTCCTCAACTATCGCACTGCAATCCATATCCTCATCTTCCAGGGACAAGTTTCTCAGTCCAACCAAAGCTTCTTCCTCTGCGGATCTCCATATTGTTGGCCTGGTGAAAAGTCTGACTTAGGTGTGGTACCGGCTGCTCGAGAGGGTAATAAGGACCATGCCATGGAGGCGACCAATTATCATATTCCTGCCAGGTGTACTGATACCCATGTCCAAAGGTGGTACCATGACATTTCAACTGTATCGGTTTGGTAATGCACTGGAGTTCCTTCCTAAGACCTTTGCCGGGTTCATACCCTGACCATGCCAGTATGCTTTCTATTTTGTTACTCCACCACTTGTCCTTCTCAACTGCGTTGACATGTTCAATGTGGTGATAAGTTTCTCCACCCAGCCTTCTTCTATTATCGATGACCGGGATAGTTTGACTGGTGTAAATGGGGTTACTTCCATCTCCATGAATAATTACCTCCTGATAATTCCACTCAAACTTCACGGCCTGGTGCAGCGTGGAAGCCACAGCCCCACCGGTATGTATCCAAGGTCGACCTAATAGAAGATTGTATGTGGCTGATATGTCTAGTACTTGGAACTCCACATCGAACTAAGTTGGTCCCATCTGCAGACAAAGGTTAATCTCCCCAATCGCTGCCCTTTGAGACCCATCAAATGCTTTCACGTTCATACTTCCTGCCCGTATCTCATGGAAATCTTTGCCCAATCTTTTCAGAGTAGCTAATGGACAAATGTTGAGGCTTGAACCCCCATCTATTAGGACCCTAGCAATGAATTTGTCTTCAAACTGTACCGTGATATGCAGTGCCCTGTGTGACTTAAACCTTCAAGCGGTAGTTCATCCTCGTGGAAGGTGATCTTGTGACTTTCTAGCACTTGCCCTACCATGTTGGCCATCTCCACTGGTGATATTGTTGGGCACATAAGCTTCATTCAACACCTTCATCAAAGCAATCCTATGTGCTTCAGAATTTTGCAATAGTGACAGGATGGATATCTTGGCGGGAGTCTTGTTTAGATGATCGACGACTGAGCATTCTCTCCCCTGTACTTTCCTCCAAAGATTGTCTGGTCTAGTTTCAATAACAGGTTGCTTAGTAGCAGCCTCCTCGCTTGATCCTCCCAAATTTTCGGGTGTATAGATCCTTCCAGTTCGGGTCATCCCTTGTGCGACATCAGATTCTTCCATTTTTGCTTTTCCTTTCCACCTAGCTTCGGCGACATAATCCCAAGGTATGGCGTTGGACTTGAAAGGAGGTGTGGTTGCTACTGTCACTGTGAAAGGTGTGTCCACTTCTACCTCAAATGGAACAGGTGCGACTGCAGGTGGTGCTACTTCTACCTCAAATGGAACCGATGTGGTTACATCAACCTCAACTGGCGGATGTATCTGGAACACAATAGGATTGAGCGTGAGTGCAGGCTTCCTAGGATCGTCTCCCTCTTTGATAATTCCGATTGATCCCTCGGGTTCCCATTGCTTGTCAGTTTCTATTATATTGATCCCTTCGGCGCTATGATCTGGAAGAGGATTATTGCAGACGTTGGGTGCAGCTTCCTTTGCCTATATGACCTTATTATCAATCAATGTGTGGATCTTATCTTTCAATATCCGGCACTCGTCAATGGTGTGCCCCTTCATACCCGAATGATATGCATAGGTTATATTCGGGTTGACCCATTGAGATGAATTCACCATTGCCACAGCGAGAATAGGGGTGACATAACCAGCAGCCTTCAATCTTTCGTATAGCAGGTCGATGGGTTCAGCAATGGCGGTGTATTATCTGGGTGGTTTGCGATCAAAACTAGGTCAGGGTTTCTGGTAATTTGGACGAGTTGGAGGTGAATGATAGTAGGTTGGCTGGGTGTTATAAGTGTGATAGGTGGTGGCGAGTTGAGAGTATCTGGGAGGTGAGGGTTGGTACGTAGGTGGAGGTGTTAGGTATGTGAGTGCAGATTTTGTGCCTTGGGCCATCATTACTGCCCCTACTTCTTTCTTCTTTGATATGCCACCTGATTGCAACGCTTTGTTCGTGGCCTGCAGTGCCTCGAAATTTGTCACCATGCCACTTTTAATGCCCTCTTCAATTCTTTCTCCGAGTCTGATGATATTGAAGAACTTATGCTTCTCAATAACCATTAGCCTTTCATAATAGTGTGGGTCCTATGCCCGGACGAAGAACTTGTTCATCTGTTCCTCCTCTAATGCTGGTCTGACCTTGGCCACTTCTGACCTCCACCGAGTAGCATATTTGCGGAAAGTCTCAGTTGGCTTCTTCTTTAGATTCTGGATATAGAAAACATCTAGTGCATTCTCCGTATTGAACCTAACCGGTCCTTAAAGTCTGATGCCATGCTCACCCAATTGGCCCATTTCTTAGGATTCTGGCTTATGTACCAGGACAGGGCATCTTCGATAAGACTTCTCATGAAGAGCTTCATTCGAATCCTTTCATCTTTTCTGACCCCCACGAGCTTGTCACAATAAGTTCTCAAATGAACCTTAGGATCACCTATTCCGTCAAACATTTCGAACTTGGGAGGTTTGTAATCCTGCGGCAGTTCCACAACTGATTGTATGCATAATCCTCGTAGTTCAGACATTCTATCCCTTTACCTCCTTCAACACCCTGAAAGCGACTTGTCAACTTCTTGAGTTCTTCGACCATGTTCTTGATGAGCAGGTCCTTCTCAGCGGATTCTGGTGTATAGGAAATTGGTTGAGCGGAGTGAGGTAGTGTTTCCATGTATATGTGATTGTTTTGGTGGTTTCCAGGAATTTAGGTGTAGTGGTGGTCATTGGTCGAGTCTTGTGAATCGGGAATAGGTTGTGGTGTGTTCTGAGGAGTATGAGTGGTTTGTGGGTACTGGGTTGGTAATGATGGTGTTGTGGGAGAGTTGGTACCGGTTGATGATTGGGATTTTGAGGCGGTGTGGCGTATTGATGGGGTGCGGGAGGATTTTGTGGACGTTGGTTTGGCGTATTTTGAGGAGGTGCTGGGTTTTGAACATTTTTTTGGTTGACTTCCAGGACATTCAGTGTGAGGTAGAGGTTTGCCAAGTTGCAGACCTGCTCAAGTTCCCGTGGTAACTCCAGTATTTTCTGCTCCAATCGCAGGACCAAATTATTCTGAGCTGGAGTACTTCGACCATCTGAAGTTTCAATATTCTTAGCATTTTCTTTTCGTATACCACTCAAGTCATCAATCTTAGCTTTTCCTCTGCTTTTCGAATTACTCGGAGAAGGAGGAGGTGGATGACCTCTAGATCTGGTGTGATATGCTGATGAATCCAGTATGTGCGAACAAACCTTAGGGGATGGGAATAATAAAAGTAAAGAAAAAAAAGGCAAACAAGTTAGTAAGGGTTCTGAAAAATACTTGCAGTATTTAAACACATATTGCGGGAATGTAAATTCGCGTCCTAATTTGGGAGCGTCGTTGTGCCCGAGGTAGGCCTAGTGACAAATAGATTTGGAGAATTTCAGTGCCAATGATTGCCTCATTTCATTAATGTAAAAATAGATGAGTCTAAAACGACACTAAATAAGATAAATCACTAATGACACTTGGCCTTATTACATAAAAAACAAATAAACCTATTCTACTTGGTCCCAGAAGGATCTTCTCCAGGCTGGATGCTCTTGTCGATCAAATTCCCCAGTTCGCACAGGTTCAGCAGTAGGTATGCTCTTGCTAAATGTTCTCCTTTATTTCCTTCGGTGTTCTGGCAACTGGTGACCCTCTTCCTCATTTTTCCCTCCAATTCCATCAGACTGTACTCTAGATATTCCAACCTTTCGCTTGATTTAACAGCCCTCTCCCTCCATTCATTAATTAGTTCCATATCGGTCTTATGTCGCTCCATGTGCTCGGCCTCCGACTCATGAACTCTTTTGCGCAGTTTGTTATACTTCACTTGTGCCTCGACAACTTCTTCTACGACTCTATTTCCTAGACCAACCCTTGGCTCGAATATTCCTGCTATGTTATCCTCTAGCCATGAGGGGTAAAAGTACACATGACCGGCATGATACCGATCTGGCTCGATGGTATCCTTCTCCACGATAATTTTCAAATGCCACATGTGCTGAGCTTCACATTTGTATGGGACGTCCTCATCCTGAAAATCAGCCCTGTAGTGACTCATTTTAGCAACTCGTGGTATGACCTACTTCCTGCCTGCTTGTCTCATAACCCTGATGGGAGCATAAGGGTATATGCCCCTCAACCCAATCAGTACCAAGTGTGGAACATCCCTGGATCTAATAATGAACTCATCAGTAGGGAACTATTCAAACATCCATTGAACTTGATCATCGGTCAAATTGTTGAAAAATTGTACCCATCCTATAGCATCTTCTGGCTGAGCAAACCTGTCTAGGATATATGTCATTTTCTTAGGATGATGGAAAGCTATGTGATCATTCCACGGCCTTCGCATAAGCTCTTGACGGTATTGACCTTTTTGGAGATGTTCTAGCAGCCAAACTTGTAGCAGCAGATTGCAACCTTTGAAGTGTTTGTACCCTTTCTGACAGCGCTCTAAGGCCCGATATATGTATGTTATGATCATAGGGACATTGGTATATGTTTTCCCCTCGATCCCATCCATCAAGGTTTTAGCTACCATGGCCAGTCTGGTGTGGATTATGTCCCCTTGGATCAGGAACACTAACATACCCAAGAAACAGACGGTGAACACAAAAACCCTGCGGTGGATCCAACCTAAGGAAGTGATGGAGAATTCGTCAAAAATATGATAGGCTTTGCTGTGACCATATCGTTCATAGAGGAAGTCGAAGGGTATGTAGGAATTTTTAGGCACTCCAAGTCATCATTCTTCTTTAATCCCATCATTTTCAGAAAGCCCCTAGTAGAGCGAATTTCTGGCACCAATAAACCAGGACTGTCCCAAGGTAGCCCAGCGAATCCCCCTATTTCTTCCAAGAGAGGGGCCATTTCTATGTTTCCAAAGCGAAACACGACTCTTTCTTTGTCCCAGAACATTGTGGCAACTTCGATCAACATGTTGTTCGGCTGGAGGTCCAATAAAGAAGGCAAGTTTCCCAATACCCTTTTCACATGATTCTTATCACTTGATGGAAGATCCTCCCACCAATCTAGCAACAATGGTGGTATGTTACGGACCATGCCGAACCTGGTGACTTCGTGCCTCATTTTTGTAAAACAAATATGGTTAGGCCCTTTCCCCCTCCAGATCCGACTATTTATACAACAATGATTAGCATATTGGTACTTAATTCTCCAAACTTAAAGCACGCAATCGTGGTGGCGTCCGTTGGGATTATGGAAAACCCGATGGAATTTTGGACGAGGCTTGTCTTAAAGGATTATTATGTGGACAACATATTAACCCGGCTAGATTTGACCATGATGCACATATAATTAATCAGAGCAAGGTTTCTAGAGAGGTCTAGACTGGTACCCTCAAGCGGATAACTTGAGGGGGAAAGGCACAGAGCCATCGATTGCACCGCTGATCGACTAGTTTTACCGCAAATACGCCTTTCCGGATTTAAAGGATGATATATAGGAAGGGCGCAAACACTCATCAAGCATTGCTATAAGATTGATTACGCACGAGTGGAATATGATGTTGAGCATGATTTATGCAACAATAAATAGCATGTTGTCACGTATTTGCACGTTAAATGAATGATAAATGCAGTATTTAATAATTGAAAGATGCAGTTAAGAAAGAAAACAAGGAGAGAAGTCAGTTTTTGTAATAAAGGAAATCATAAATGCTTGAAAAATAGGCAATTAAATCCAATAAGGGGAAAGTGAAAGGGTGCAAAGGTATTAACAGAATAAAGCATGTTCAAGACAAATTCACAAAAACAAGTTTGTTATAGTAAGAGCTTAATAATATCCCCAGCAGAGTCGCCATGCTGTCGCGCCCCCTTTTTCCTCGCGGAGTTCAGGTTTCGACATTTTGGGACAACTCCTTTTCCTTTTGGGAATCGAGTATGAGATTTGAAGAGTCGCCACCTAACGGATTAAGGTGCGTTAGGGCACCTAGAGCAAATAACTCACAAACTAGTTTACATCACCAGAGGTTTGGGTAAGGGCTCGAAATTACCTTGAGGGGAAGGTGTTAGGCACCCCTCGAGGTCCACAACGGTGGGTCCCGGCCAAACTCGATTTAAGCGAATTAGTCTTATAAGCGGACAAGCAAGTAGATATTACTTTTAAAACAATGAGTAAAAGGGGTCCTATGTTTTTAGCCTATAGGATCACTTCTGTGCAATACTTGGTAATCGTCCCCAAGTTGGGGTGCTACACATAGAATTAGCGCACAGGCCATCATTCCTTTTACTACCC
>NW_017679724.1:0-707 GCF_001879085.1 Nicotiana attenuata | reverse complement strand
TTCTACTTCCGTCAGCTGATTGGTGACGTCCCTTCCTCGTCCGGGCCTGCGTGCTCATCGCCGTCGTTTCGTTCGGAGTTCGTTGTTTGGTAGTTGTGTAAGGTATAGCTGGAGTCCTTGTTACCGGCAAGTATTGTATCATCCTTTTGTATCCTTAGAGGCTCCGTAGACAGGAAATTGGGTTGTGAACTTATGTAATATGTATTTTGTATGTTGGGCGATGTAAGTTGTAAACCACGCTAATTAATCATGTTCGTTATGTTTATTTCGAAAAAAAAGTGATATTCTTTATTTTACAAATCAATACATAAAGCCTCTTACTCATGACACCGATCTCAGGTGACGCTGAAGATAATACCCGCTTGATAATACTAATGCTCGTCCGAGCTTGTGATATTCTTGCCAATACCAAACGGCAACCTTGATCCTAAAGTTCCAATTCCCATGCCGTTCACTGTGCCTAACATGCCAATATGCGACATTACAGGAATTTCCTCATAACTCCCGAACCACTAATAGGGTAGACACTTCATCATATAGAAACCTTTTTACTTAGCTCATTTCAAGAGAACCATTGCAACACGTGACTAAATTCTCATAACCGCAGAAAACACCAACCTCAAGTAGTGGTCTAAACCACCTTAACTCTCCCGGGATCCATCCACACATAACAGGCCATAGTACTCCAGTAACTCCAAATAAAAATC
>NW_017679723.1:15408-15878 GCF_001879085.1 Nicotiana attenuata | reverse complement strand
CTCATTGATGCTTGAAAAGAAAGGTTTTGGGGACCATTGCCGAAGCTTGATCATGCCTCGGTACAGCCGAGGACGGTATAGTCCGATCAGATGATTGAGAGTGAGAACTTCACCAGCAATCTCCTCAGTAAAACGCCTAAGCATCAGCACAATCCTCCAAAAGGACGGTGAAATCTGGCCAAAGGTCACTCGATACCGAGTACAAAAATCAAGGATCACCAAGTCTATATAAAAGAGAGTAAAATGGTGCTGCGAATGCAGGCAGTCACCTCGCTACTCCTATAGCTCTACCTCTAATCAGCCAAAACCCGCTACCGGGTGAACAAATACCTGCATCTGCACGCGAGGTGCAGGGAGTAAAGTGAGTACTCCAACTCAGTGAGTAATAAGGGTAAATAACAACTGAGCAGTAAGAAATCACGTAAAGCAAACCATCATGCTATGTAGGGACAGTGAAAAACCCTTTGAGA
>NW_017679723.1:3748-11052 GCF_001879085.1 Nicotiana attenuata | reverse complement strand
TTAAAGACACCAGGAATTTTTATACTGGTTCGGATTCAATGTGAATCCTAATCCAGTCCCCTTGGGTTGCAAGGGATTTCTCTTCAAGTGAATAAGTTTTCTTTCGAGTACAGATTTGATGTATGTCACTCAGTTTCTCTAGCACTCCTCGATACAATGCCTCACCAGTTATATGCCCTCTTTCTATCCCTGACTTGTTACACAACAGATCTATATAGGCTACTATGCTTGTTTGCAGTGGAATGAAGAGAGTTATTTTGGTTTGATCAAAGTATTCTAAGGATGGAGTTACACTGCGAATTTATACAAGGATAAATGGTGAAGGCTTGTCAACCCAAGGGTTTTGATCCTTGGAAAGAGTAAATTCTTTCCAAGAATAAAGAACTATCCGTTGCTTCTCTTCGGATCTTTTTCTTCGGCAGATAACAGGTTTGATAGGATTCTTCCTTGATTGTTGGACCTTCCAATCTTGACAGTTGTCCGGATCTTCTAGCTTCAATTGTTTCTTCAGTGATTTGATCTGACTCGTCAATCATAGATTGCGTTGAATCTTTATTCCATTATGGCAGATTTGATTTCCCAGAATCATGGAGTTAATCCTGATTTGCTGATGAAGTACTGTTTCTTTCCTTGTACATCAGGCAGCTTCCCTTCTGAATAATTTCCTTCCTTGTTCGACATAGCCGTTCCAATAGTTCCTTTTTACTTCTTTGAACTCCTGCACATGCATATTAATTGCATCATTAAAATATGATCTAACAATCTCTCCCTTTTTGATGATGGCAAAATATATACATAAATGTAAGGATGTAAACACAGTTGACTTCCCTGTTTAGTACTAGCCGACTGGGCTCCCCCTCAATGTGTGTAGTCAACTGAACTTGATCTCCCCCTCAATGTGTGCAGTGACTTGTACCTATATAGTCTTGTCTATGCATGGGCAGCATAGTTGACTTAACCTGTTCAAAGAATAAGAAGTACTGTCTATGCATGTAGCATAGTCGACTTAACCTGTATAACAAATAAAGAGAACATATGTGGACCCTATGTTTGTATAGTCGACTTGAACCTGCACATAAACCGTTAAAAATCCAGAAGATATATATATATTATATTCTCCCCCTTTTTGACATCAAAGAGGGATTAACAAGTATTAGCAAAAATATTATCCACATAAGAAAAAGAGGAAAAAAAAACATCCACGGGCACAGCCCAACCACATCCAAAACAAGTCTTAAGCAAAAAAATATTGTCTGAAGAACACAGCCATGTCATTGACGCAGAAAGTAAGTAAGAGTGTTGCAGATCGCCTCCTTCAACTGTTCAAAGCTGGTGTTGGCAGCAATGCTCATTCCATCAAACATGTCGTGCACCTCCTTGAAGGCTTTAACCGCATTCTCCCTTACCCTTTGCATAGCTACCCTTATTTTAGACACATCTGACCCTGTTTCCTTTGAAATAGCATGAATAGCATCCACAGTTTACTGTGTGGAGGACAGAAGAGTCTTGATGTCAAAGATTTGGGAGTCAATGGAGTTGAGCTTATCACTTAGGTTGGCAGGAATGGGAGAGGGCAGAACAGCAGACGAAAGCTTGGTTTCCACAGGAGTTTGCTTCGCATCACTTTCACCCTTCTTAACCCAGGCACCCTTGATATTCACATACCCCATACTCGAGAAGGCTCTAGAGTTGTAGCACTTGAAGACAGGAACAGAGGGGTAGTCTGAAAGTGGAATTTGATGAGCTTCCAGAATGTGGGTGATGGCCATACCAAAAGGAAGACTGGTTGGATCTTCAGCACTCTCAATCATAAAATTTATGACCCAGGAGGACAGCTTGATTTTAAGTTTGGAGATGAGACATTAGACAAAGAAGGTGTCCCTTTGAGAGAGGGTTGAGAAGGAACCAGTTATGGGGAGAAGAGTGGTTGCAACAATGTGGGCAAGAACCCTAGTTTCAAAGCTCACATCACAAGGCCCTAATTGATTGGGAAGAGTTTCAGAGGGATTTTCAGCAATACACTGTTTAGCCTGGTCAAAGGTGATTTCAAAATTCTCAGGCCAGACATTCTTAAAGAGGGTAGGGAAACCAGAGCAGCGACAGAGGAAAAGAGAATCGAACAGACCATAATCAAGAACAATGCGTTTACCAAGAACAAGAGTTTCAAGCCTATCAGGTTTACTAGAGCGAAGATTAGCATAAAACATACGGACAAGGGGTTCATACACTTTAGGCGGAGAAATAGAGAGAAATTTTTCCCACCCTTGATACACGAAAAGATCCTTTACCTTGCAGTTGAGGGACTCCATATCATCAAGATCCACAACTCTTCCATGGGCGATGGGCTTGTCCTTGAGAGAGATAAAGAAATCCCTATTTAGGTCGGAATCGAGTGAGGCAGAGAAATCGAACTTCGATTTCTTTGGAATGGAAGAGGCAGGAGGATCCTCCATGAGACGCTTACCAGAGGCTTTTTCTCCTAACAGTTGAGAGTGTTCAGAGTACGCTCCTTGAGAAGAGGCACAGCCCTCAGAACGATCAGACCCTAAGTCTACTTGCTCAGGAGGCGCGGAAGAGGGTTTTGCCTTTGAGCGGGTACTTTTTCTGGTGGAAGTAGAGGGGTTTTTGGAAGATTTTGCCATGGAAGAAGAGAGGGTTGGTACAGGTTGGAGAAAGAAGGTGGAGATGAAAGGGACCGAAAAAGGCTTAACTTAAGGAGAAGAGATTTGACGGTTGAGTACAGAAAAGGAAAGAGTGTCAGTCGAAGCGACGTGATGATTGGCTTCGACTGCAAACTGATGGGAAACAGAATAAAAAGAGAGGGAAAAATCGACTGCGTAATTAATGCACTGAAAAGGAGTAATTATGACATGTTTTTGAAAAATAACACTTTGGTCCTAAGAGTTTTTTAAAAAACAAATGATGCCAAGTAATTTTCTCAAAGAACAAAATCTTTCTTCCAACAATGGTTTAGTAAAAATATCAGCTAATTGGGCAGAAGTGCCAACAAAAGCTAATTCTATGTCACCTTTAAGAACATGATCTCTAATAAAATGATGTTTAATGTCTATATGCTTTGCTCTAGAATGATGCACAGGATTTTTAGAGAGACAAATTGCACTAGAATTATCACAAAAGATTTGTATAGGTTTGAAGGAAAGTTCATAGTCACCCAATTGATGTGACATCCACAAGAGTTGTGCACAACATTGACCAATGGCAATGTACTCAGCTTCAGTAGTGGACAAGGCGACTGATGCTTGCTTTTTACTGTTCCAGGATATTAAAGCCTTTCCTAGTAATTGACAAGTGCCACTCGTGCTTTTCCGGTCTTCTTTATCACCTGCTAAATCTGCATCTGAGAAACCTTCTAATTTAAACGAGTTAGAGCGAGGATACCATAATCCATAAGATACTGTGCCAATAAGATATCGAATAATTCTTTTTATAGCAGTTAGATGTGACTCCTTGGGAGCCGACTGAAACCTGGCACATTTACAAACGCTGAACGTAATATCTGGTCGACTTGCGGTCAGACACAGTAGTGATCCAATCATTCCTCTGTATTTTGTTTCATCAACTGGAGTACCCTTTTCCTCCTTATCCAAATTTGTAGCCGGACTCATAGGAGTGCCAATTGATTTTGCATTGCTCATGCCAACTTTTTGGATCAGCTCCTTTGTATATTTAGTTTGACAGATGAAGGTTCCTTCTTCAGATTGATGAATTTGAAGCCCAAGGAAAAATGTGAGTTCACCCATCATGCTCATTTCGAATTCGCTTTTCATGAGGTTTGCAAATTCCTTGCACATAAGAGAGTTAGCACTACCAAAGATAATGTCATCAACATAAATTTGAATGATAAGATTACCTTGTATTGATCGTTTAATGAATAGAGTAGTATTAATTTTACCTCTGGTGAACCATGATCAACAAGGAAGGTACTTAACCTGTCATACCAAGCACGTGGAGCCTGTTTCAGTCCGTATAGGGCCTTAGAAAGCTTGTACACATGATAAGGGAATTTTGAGTCTTCAAAGCCTGGGGGTTGTTTCACAAAAACTTCCTCTTCGATGAATCCATTCAGAAAAGCGCTTTTGACATCCATTTGAAACAGTCTGAATCCCTTAAATGATGCATAAGCTAATAGGATTCGTATAGACTCTAATCGAGCTACTGGGGCAAAGGTTTCATCGTAGTCGACTCCTTCTTGTTATGAGTAGCCTTGAGCAACTGATCTGGATTTGTTCCTTATGACTTGTCCTTCTTCGTTCAGTTTGTTCCTGAACACCCATTTTGTTCCAATGACGGATACATTTTCAGGTCGGGGTATCAGCTTCCATACTTGATTCTTGCTGAATTGATGTAGTTCTTCTTGCATGGCTTTCACCCAGCTTGAATCCTTCAAAGCTTCCTCTACCTTTTTTGGCTCTATTTGACAGATCAAAGCAATGTTTGCTTTCTTTTTAAGGGCAACCCTGGTTTTCATTCCTTCGTTTGGATCTCCTATGATATATTTCTGTGGATATTCAGTTTCATTTCTCCATTCATTTAGTCGAACAGTGCTTGTAGTTGACTCCGTACATTGTTCTAGAGTGTTATTGCTAATTTGTTCAGTTGACTCAACCACTTTTGCAGGATTAGTTGACTCCTGTGATTTTCCTTTGTCATGAACTTCTTGAGTTTGATCTTCGTCACTTGCATTAATGCCTTTCTCGACCAAGGGATTATTTTCGTCGAATATAACATGAACAGATTCTTCTACGCATAAAGTACGTTTATTAAAGACTCTGAAAGATCTGCTATTTAATGAATAACCAAGGAAGATACCTTCATCACTTCTTGGATCAAATTTTCCAAGATTATCCTTACCATTGTTATGAATGAAACACTTGCTTCCAAATGGATGAAAGTAACTGATATTTGGACGTTTACCTTTCCAGAGTTCATAGGGATTCTTTTTCAGAATAGGCCTTATGAGACAACGGTTGAGAATGTGACACGCAGTACTCACACCTTCAGCCCAGAAATGATTTGGGAGTGAATGTTCTAATAACATGATTCTTGCCATGTCTTGAAGTGTTCTTTTCTTCCTTTCCACAACTCCATTCTGCTGTGGTGAGCGGGGTGCTGAGAAATTGTGAGTGTAACCTTGATCGTTACAGAAATCTTCAAATGCTTTACTTTCAAACTCGCCTCCATGGTCGCTTTGGATTTTTGAGATCAGATAGCCCTTTTCTCTTTCAATCCTCTTGCAGAAAACTTCAAAATTTCTTAAGGCTTCATCTTTATGAGATAAGAAAATTACCCAAGTAAAACGTGAAAAGTCATCAACAATAACAAAAGCATATTTCTTGCCTCCTATGCTAGCAGTTCTAGTAGGTCCAAATAAGTCCATATGAAGTAATTGCAACGGTTTTGAAGTAGACACTATGTCTTTATTTTTAAAAGAGTTTCTAGTTTGCTTACCCATCTGACATGCATCACAAATATGAGTTCTAGAGAAATTCAATTTGGGTAAGCCAATAACTAAATCATGCTTGGATAATTTTTTAATCAAATGCATGCTGGAATGTCCTAGTCTTCTGTGCCACAACCAGGGATCATCAGATATAGAAGTTAGGCAAATGTGACCATCTATATTTTCAAATCCATCAAGTATGTAAACATTTTCGTACCTTTTTCCAGGAAGAATTATTTTACCTGATTCGTCTTCAATGGCACAGCCTGTTCTCTTAAACTTTACCTCATATCCTGAGTCACAGAGTTGACTTATACTGAGTAGGTTGTAGTTTAGTCCATCAACAAGATATACCTCATTAATGTCACAGTTGTTGTTGAAAGGAATAGTTCCAGTTCCAACTATTTTGCCTCTTGAATCATTTCCAAATTTGACTCTTCCTCCATCAATCTTTGTAACCTCCTTAAAAAGATTTTTGTCACCTATCATGTGACTGGAACACGCACTATCTAGGTACCATTTTCCTTTGCGACTTATTCTGTGGTGTTCCTCCAATACATAATAATTACTTTCTTTTAGGTACCCAAGCTTTCTTGGGTCCTGGAGAGTTTGTGTTACTGGGTTCAGAGTTTTTAGGTTTCCAAACCCATCCAGACATATGATGTTTACGAAATTGACAACCAGAATATTTATTCCCACTTTTGTTACAGTAGTGACATTTAGCCGCAGATTTGTTTTCATGTCTTTCATAAGCATTGGAACTAGCTATCATGAGATTAGCTGATTTCGTTCCAGTTGACTTGTAAGTCGACTGGTCCGACCGACTGGTCGATTTAGTTCTGATTGGTTCCTTTCCAGTTGACTTGTAAGTCGTCTGGTTTGACCTAACAGAACTATGACTGGTGGATTTGCACAAGCTGTTAAGCTGCATTTGCAATTCCTCAAACTCTTCTTGAAGTACGTCCTTTTCAATTTCATATACTTCATGTTTGAGTTTCCAGTCTTTGATTTCCATAGTGAGTCTCTTAAGCTCATTCATCATTTTTTGAGACTCTTTTAAGGTGGAATCAAGAATGTCCTGCAATTCATTACATCTATCACAGTCATAAGATCTTACCTCGCTAGTTTCTCCTCTTGCCATAAAACAGTTTTCATCGTCTGAATCATCTTCATCTGTCCAGCATCCTGAAGTTTTGTTGATCTCATTTTCTTGGATTGTCATGAAGCAGAGATTTGCTATTTCTTCACGGTCTGAGTCATCCTCATCGCTCCAGCTTCCAAATGATTTATTTTTGTTTAATCCTCTAGAGATCTTCCTTTTCAGTTCTGGACACTCCGCTTGGATGTGTCCAAATTTTCCACATTCGTAGCATTTTTCATCATTCTTATCTTGTTCGTTGTATTGTCTAGATCTTCTTGGTGGAAATCTCCCTTTCTTTGTATTTCTATATCTTCTCATCAGTCCATCCATGTTTCTAGACATCATAGCAATTTCTTCTTGTAGGGCTTCAGGATCATCAATTTCATTTTCAACCACTTCAGTAGTAGTTTTGAATGCAACACTTTTCTTTTTCTCCTCCTGATTTGTCTTTTTCAGGTGTGTTCTTTCAAAAGCAATGAGCTCTCCTCGAAGTTCATCATATGATAACTTGTTAAGATCTTGAGATTCCAGGGTGACCACTTTGGTCTGCCAAGTGGTTGGTAGACTTCTGAGAATTTTCCTAACTTGATCGCCATTGGTGTAAGGTTTGCCAAAAGCTTTCAAGTCTCTGATTATCTTACTGAACCTGGCAAACATTTCTTCGATGGATTCTCCTTCCTTCATTGAGAACAGTTCATAGTC
>NW_017679723.1:0-1302 GCF_001879085.1 Nicotiana attenuata | reverse complement strand
GACCTTTGGGAACCATCGAAAGCTTTGACATTGATGGCTCCATCCTTGATCTCATGCAGGCTCTTTCCCAATGTTCTGAGAGTCACCAAGGGACAAATGTTGAGGCTGGACCCTCCGTCAATCAGAATTCTGGTGATGAAATAATCCTCGCACTGCACAGTGATGTGCAATGCTTTGTTGTGGCTTAGCCCTTCCGGTGGCAGCTCATCTTTGTGGAAAGTGATTTTGTGACTCTCCAACACTTGCCCTACTATGTTTGCCATTTCTCCTCCAGTTATGTTGCTGGGTACATATGCCTCACTCAGTATCTTCAACAAGGCATTCTTATGTGCATCGGAGCTTTGCAGTAGATCTAGGATGGAGATCTGTGCCGGTGTTTTATTTAGTTGATCAATGAGTGAGTACTCCTTTGCTTGTATTCTCCTCCAGAGATCGTCAAGCCCAGTTTCGGTAGGCCGTCCAGAGGCCTGCTTACTTGATTCAGCTAAATGTTCCAGAGTATAGACCCTGCCGGTTCTTGTCATACCTTGCGCCGCAACTGCTTCTCCGGTTTTGGCTTTTCCTTTTCTCCTTGCCTCGATTGTGTAATCCCAAGGGATGGCCTTCGTATAGAATGGTGCTATGGCTGTCATTGCCACTGGGATGGGTACCCTTGCTTTGGAAGGTAACACAACAACTTCAAATGGCGTAGGTGCCTTTGGGGACCCAAACTTGACCTCAATTGGTCCTGGCGTCTTTGCAGAAGAAGGTGATTCGAACTCGAGTGGTATGGACATGTTCACTTCAGTGTCTCCAGAAGGCTGGATCTGGACTACGTATAGAGGTCCTAAACACCTCCAAGACCACAAGGAAGGGACGGGTAAAAGCACGCTTAGAGGTCGCTAATTAAAATCGCTTATATAACCGCTAAGGGGGGGGGGGGGGTAATGGGTAGTAAAAGGATATGATGACCTGTGCGCTAATGCCACGTGTAACCCCTCTATTTGAGGAAGGCTTACCGGGTATTGTACAGAAGTGATCCTATTGGCTAACCAACTTAGGACTTCCCTTCTTAAATTTACATATGTGTGCTTAGACTGCATAAACTTCCTTTATTTGCAAATGTGTGCTTAGACTGTTTACTTGTTAAATGACTAATTCACATAACTGAGTTCGGTCGGGACCCACAGTTGCACCCTCCCCCCTTATTTGGATTTAACTGCTTATTTTCAAGCGTTTATGATTTCCTTTATTTCCTGAAACTGACTCGTCTCTTTGTTTTCTTTTTTTCGTAACTGTCTTTCAATTATTTAAATACCGCAT
>NW_017679722.1:0-15879 GCF_001879085.1 Nicotiana attenuata | reverse complement strand
GCTGGAGACGCTCGAACTGCCTGCGAAGAGCCTCTCGCTGAGTAACTGGAAGAAACTTCTCCAAAAACAACTTTGCAAACTGATCCCATGTTAATGCTGGCGACCCCGCTGGTCTGGCTAAACAGAAATACCTCCACCAAGTCTTGGCGGATCCTGCTAGACGAAAAGTGGCGAAGTCGACCCATTGGTCTCCACAATAACCATAGTCCGAAGAACCTCATAGCAGCTATACAAGAAATCCTGGGGGTCCTTTGAAGAAGCACCGCTGAATGTGGCGGTAAAGAGCTTGGTGAACCTATCCAGTCTCCACAAAGCATCTGCGGACATAGCCGCTCCATCGCTGATCTGAGTCACAATACCCGGCTGAGCTGCCACAGCTGGCTGAACCACTAGAACCTGAGCCTGGGGAGCTACCTGCTCCGGAGTACGTGCAGCAGGAGTCTGAACTCCTCCTCCAGCCTGGGATGTGGCTGGTGCTACTGGAAGCAAACTCGCTCTAGTGACGCTCTCCACAAAGCCTACCAATTTGATCAAAGCGTCCTGAAGAACTGGGGTGGCTATAAACCCCTCTGGGACCTGAGCTGGGCCCACTGGCGCTGCTGGGACTGGGGACGGAACCTCCTCGTCAAAACCGACATGAGGCTCCGCCGCTGGTGCTGCTGCTCGGGGCTGAGCTCGGCCCCTACCTCGGCCTCTAGCACGGCCTCGTCCTCTGCCCCTAGCGGGAGCTTCCTGGGGCTCGGACTGCTGGTCTGAAGATGAGGAAGCGCGTGTTCTCGCCATTCTACGAGGAAACAGAGTAGAAGTTCAATTAGCATTGAGAAACCAAACCGCACGACAAGAAAGAACAAAGGAGAGATTTTTCCTAACTTGGCAGCCTCTGGGGGATAAGTACAGACGTCTCCGTACCGATCCCTCAGACTCTACTAAGCTTGTCCGTGAGTTGTGAGACCTATGTAACCTAGAGCTCTGATACCAACTTGTCACGACCCGGATTTCCCACCCTCGAGGGTCGTGATGGCGCCTACTAATAGGAGCTATGCAAGCCAACTTAATTAACAAATTCATTAAACGCATATTCCTTTTTAACAATTAACGGCATTAAATAAAGGTAATGGAATTAAAATCATAAGCGGAAGACTTAAATGTAGATAGATGATCGATAATACAGAAGTTCCAAAACAAATATCTCTACCCCGGGACTGGAGTCTTTCACATACTCACGAACATCTAAGGAGTACTACATATAAAGTCTGAAAGAAACATAATATGTTTATCTCGGGTACAATGAGATGACAGCCAAATGTAAAGATAGAAGGGAGACGCCGGGCCTGCGGACGCCTGCAAGCTACCTCGGGTCTCTCTCGACTGAAGGTTCGCCCCCGTGCTAATGCTGCTGCTCCTGCTCAATACCTGGACCTGTGCAAAAATGCACAGAGTGTAGCATCAGCACAACCGACCCCATGTGCTGGTAAGTGTCTAGCCTAACCCCGGCGAAGTAGTGACGAGGCTAGACTGGACCTCATGTAAACCTGTGCAATTATAAATATACAGCAGAAATCGAAGTACAAGGCAACTAACAGTATGGGAGGGGAAACATGCTGTGGGGAGATAACAATATTAATAGTAAATCCCAAGTAATCAATCCAGGTGCAATTTATAATTGTCGACGATCAAGAAACTAATACCAACACTAAGCACATTTGTATCACTAACTGTTGCGGCGCGCAACCCGACCCTATTATATTTCAACACTGTTGCGGCGTGCAACCCAATCTACAACTATCACTATTGCGGCGTGCAACCCGATCCACAACTATCACTGTTGCGGCGTGCAACCCGATCCACAATTATCACTGTTGCGGCGTACAACCCGATCCACAATTATCACTGTTGCGGCGTGCAACCCAATCCACAATTATCACTGTTGCGGCGTGCAACCCGATCCATAATTATCACTGTTACGGCGTGCAACCCGATCCACAATTATCACTGTTGCGGCGTGCAACCCGATCCACAATTATCACTGTTGCGGCGTGCAACCCGATCCCCAATTATCACTGTTGCAACGTGCAACCCGATCCGTAATGTCTACCTCTCAACCTTGCCCAAGCAACAGTCACAAACAAAGGGCAGGGAGTGAACAAGTATTTGGAAGGAAATCCCAACAAGGGTACACAAACAACCAATAACAACCATGCAAGAGTAAATCCTTATTTCTCTTTTTCTTTCATTTTCATATCCTAGTTCTCATTAGCCCTCGTGTCAAGATCCAAGGCATTTCTCATTTCATATGCTCTCACCATTTGTATTTCAGACCGAGCCAATGCTCCACGAAGTTCCACAATCACAATATCTTTCACAAGGTGTTTATAACGCATAGAAGCCATCAATTAAGCATGGAAGGCATAACAATATCCAAACAATCCACATATAAGGACTCACGGTCATGCTAGACCCCAATGTATAGGAACTCGTCACCATGCCTATACATCATACTCGATCATTTAGCAATTAACAAACAAGACTCGACTCCTATTCCCTCAAGCTAGGGTTAAACCAAACACTTACCTCAACTTCCACGGCCAATACAATCCTCCACAATCGCTTTCCCTCTAGAATTCGGCTCCAACTCAACCAAATCTATGCAATAAGGACTTCATGTTATCAATGTGTGCTAAACAAATCAAACCCAATGACTAATTATAGCTTTTTCATCAATTTACCCCAAAAGGTCAAAAATGCCCCCGGGCCCACATGGTCGAAACCCGAGGTTCGAACCAAAACCTGATTACCCATTCCCCCATGAACTCAAATATGTAAGTTATTTTGGAATCGAACCTCGAATTGAGGTCCAAAACCCCCAATTTTAGAAAACCTAGGTTCTACCCTAAATTCCCAATTTCCCCATTAAAATCTTTGTTTTGAAGTTTGAAATTATGTTTAAAGATGTTAAGGAGTAAAGAAAATGAGTTAGAAATCACTCACCAATCATTTTGGAGGAGAAGAATCGTTTGGAAAATCACCTCTTGTGTTTTGGGTTTTGAAAAAGTGAAAAATGACTAAAAATCCCAACCTTATATACCCTTCTGAAGACTCAGCGCGGATCGCGCAAAAGTGCACCGCGGCCGCGCAGAGGCACTGGAAAAATGACCCTCTCTGAACCCACCCAGCGCGGACCGCACTATTTTGGAGCGCGACCGCGCTGGAGGAATGAACCCAAATCCCACTCTCCGAATCTCCCAGCGCGGACCGCGCTGATATGGCACGCGGCCGCGCTGGTCGAACTGGAATTCACTGACCCTCTGAACCTAGCCACGCGGACCGTGCAGAAATGCACAGCGGCCGCGCGGCTTCTAGCGCGGACCGCGCGGAAATGACCGCGGCCGCGCTGGGGGCCTGCAACACCTGAACCTGCAACCATCACATATTTCTAGCCTAAGACCTCCCGTGACCTACTCAAAACTCACCCGAGCCCTCGGGGCTCCAAACCGAACATACACATAAACTCAAAAAACATCCTACGGACTCATCCGTGCGATCAAATCGCCCAAACAACATCATAATCATCAAATTAGGCCTCAAGACCCAGGATTTTCTTCCAATTTTCATAAAAAATCAAGTTTAGAGTTTTTAGTCCAAAACACGTCAAACGACGTCCAAATTCAACCAAACTTTACAGAAAGTACTTAAGCCGTATATAAGACTTGTACCGGGCGTCGGAACCAAAATATGAGCCCGATACCACAGTCTTTTAATCGAATTTCATTTCCAATTTCCTTAATTATTTCCAGAAAATAATTTCACTAAAAAATTCATTTCTCGGGCTTGAGACCTCGAAATTTGATTCCGGGCATACACCCAAGTCCCATATTTTCCTACGGACCCTCTGGGACCGTCAAATCACGGGTCCGAGTCTGTTTGCCCAAAACGTTGACCGAAGTCAAACTTAATCAATTAAATACCAAGATTTAACGATTTTTCTCACAAATTTCATATATAAACTTTTCCGGCTACACGCCCGGACTGCGCACACAACTCGAGGAAACCCCAAATAAGGTTTTCAGGGCCTCAGAAGTACAGAGGAAGTAGGAATACAGGTGATGACCCTTTGGGTCGTCACAGCTTCACGATGTGTGTTGATAGATAGTTAGATATATGTTAACTGATATGCATTTGTCCAATATGATTTGTACTGACATAAACAATGGACTGCGAGTTAATATATTTTGTTTAGTTTTATCTAGTAGATTAGTTTAGGCAGGCTTATTCTCAGGTCTTTCCTCTTCAACTCAGTTGAATTCTATTAACTCAAATGTTGCTTATTGATTCAAATGTTGAGTTATCGTGCTTTGGAGTTGGGCTGTTAGCATGTTTACGTGTAGTTGAAACTAGTACACTACCAGAAATTTTATATAGTTACATTAGTTAAGATTTGAAAGTGATGATCGAACTATATAATTGAACTGTTCAATAGATACACGGGACATTTAAATTCACGATTGGTTTGCTATTTTCAGGCAATGTTTTCCAGTTTTAGCCCTTTTAGTGATAAATGAAGTTTAACTACAGGATAAATAGATAAAGGAAGCTGAGCTTTGGAATTGACATCAAATCTGTTTGGTGTGAATTTAAGACTGGCAGGCATTGATTTAAATAAGTTCGAAATAATTCACCCAGTTGCAAATCGCTAAATCCAAATTGCTAAGTTTGGGCCCGCATTCATCCGTGCAAGGTCCAACTTGAAATTGACTGTGCAGTCTTTCTTCCTGGGCTACGCTTGAAGCCCAAAAGAAATTGCTGAAGGTTTGCATTCACCCCTAGGTAATGAGATTGATTTTGTAACAAATGTGGGCTTTCGAGTTAGGTAGCGGATCCAAATTAAGAGGTTTTCCCTTTTGTTTGAATCCGGACTTGAACTCAAGGCCCGACTTTTATTATATTAACTATTTAGGTCCTTTAGAGACAAAAATAAAAATAGAAAATCATAGTTTACTTTAGGACTGGTCTTTAAATAAAAATGAGACGAGCCTCGCCGAACAAAACATATAAATTGCGGGGCCCTCATTAAATGCTTATATTAAAATACTTAGAATTCGGGCGTGCCGTTTAGTGAATTTCACGGCCTCCCGCAAAGATAATAACACGCTAGCCACTTTAGGCGCGCTTTTAATAATTTTACCTTATTAAATTCGGGTGTGCATTTCATGCGACCCAAATCCAAATCCCAAAACGTTGAATAAGAATGTGTCGAGGATCCGGGTGCATTTCATGTGACATAATCCAAAAACACGTTCTTAAACGACGTTCACTTTCTTAAAAACTTACTAAAGCGGTAAATAATTCTAAAATTGCACTATAGGTTTTAACATGTATTAAAATCAGATTTTTAGCCAAACATAGCAGTTCAGCAACCGTGCTAGAACCACGGAACTTGGGAGTGCCTAACCCCTTCTCCCGGGTTAACAGAATTCCTTACCCGGATTTTTGGTTCGCGACTGTAATACAGAGTCAAACCCTTCCTCGATTCAGGATTCAAACCGGTGACTTGGGACACCATAAATCTCCCAAGTGGCGACTCTGAATCTCTTAATAAACGAATCCCATTTCGATTGTCCTTTAATTGGAAAAACTCCTGTTATTATACCCTTCCCCGGGGTGTAGTAGCGAAAAAGGAGGTGTGACAGCTCTGGCGACTCTGCTGGGGACTAGAACCTAGAATTTCGGTTCAGGGTTCAAGAATTCGAGCTTAGTTAAATTGTTATATTTGGCTTTATCTGATTTTTCTACATGTTCCATGCCTTATGTGCTATATGTTTTACCGCTTTGATATTTGTTGAATTGTATATAAACTGTCGCGAATCCCTTCCTCTCTCTGAGTCTTCTACATCATGGAGAAGGGTGCACTTCGTGTAGCTTCTCTTCTGTTTAGAGTCTTTCCCAATTTAGAACGAGGTTTGGATAAGTTGCTAAGCCGACGGAGCTTCTGTATCCCTGGTACGCTGCCTCCCCCTCGGCCCGAGTTGTCCGCTCGGGTATACCAGGTCTAGACCAATAAACCTAGGGTTTACACCTAGAAGAACAATAAAATCATGCCGGATCCCTAGTAGGACGTTTGTTTGCATCATGTGCATTTGACTTAGGGGACTCAACACAGGGGTTGGGTCCGTCTAGGACAGGTGACCTGAAATGAATTGACCAACCTGATGCATCTTACGTGCTACTTGCGCATTTATTTGCTCGGCTTTGCATGTTGACCGGCTTGTATATAATGAGTGAAAATTGAAAAATAGCAGTGTTAGGACTAGGTGAGGGTGACCATTTGCTTTGAAAAACCCAATGCCGAAATAGTACCGAAATGCTGCCGGATTTTTGAAAAATGAAAAAAAAAGAAAAAAATATTTGAGAAATAGAAAGAAAATTGTTCAAAGTAGCTTTGATTTTGGCAAATCTACCCAAACTACGCTAGTTTGATTCTCACCGGATGTGAGATACGTAGGCAACCCTCATCGGGTCCAACCACCCTTTTGCAAAAATAGCCAAAAAATGTCAAAATTTTAATTTTTGTCAAAATAAGCCGGGTGATGCCATTCTTGTTTTAAAACAAGCCGAATGTCCCCAAAAAGGACGCTGGAAGGCTGTTTTTGCAAGAACAACCACCCTGAGTCATTTTAAATAGTTTGCGGAAACAGCCTTAAAATCTTCCTCCCAGAAGTGCTGAAAGGCCGTATTTGCAAACCCAAGTCCTTGTTTTCTAAATAAAGAAATTTTTGCAAAAATAGCCATTTTCCTTTGTTAGGTCNAGACTTACAATTCATGACTATTGTACTAACTTCAATCTATATTCCAGCTTGTTTTTCACCCTTAATAATATCCATGAACTCATCAATAGATAATTAGGTAAGAAAGTCTGAGCATGAGATTAGGATTAAAACAATTGATGTCTTGTTAATTTGAGTAGTGCTTTTCCTTATTACAAGTTACCGAATGTATTTGAAGCAAATTTTGCATATTCTCGTTTTAATTGGTTTAAGATTTTGCTCGGTGCAAGGCTCAACAGCCTGTTTCCAACGGTTTGACCTTCTGCTCGCCTGATGCAGGCCCAGGTCCGGTCTTTGATTCCCTTCTTGATTGGGCCTGGGCCAAAACTCGTGACTGGCCATTTTGTTGGTGTAAATCTGAGTGTAATTTCCCTTTATTGGGCTCATCTCGGGGCCTAATGGTTGGACCTTGGTGCAGAATTATTGCCAGGGTTGCATTAGCCCAGTAACAAAGTAACTAGGGCCTTTCTTTTATTTTAGAGACAAATAAATAGAAATCGTAGTTGCTTTAGGTTGGCCTTTTAAAATAAATGAGGCGAGCCTCGCCAAATACAAATGCATAAATTGCGGGGCCCTCTTAAATGTCTATATTAAAATGCTTAGATTTCCGAATGGACCGTTTAGCGAATTTCACGTCCTTCCCCAAAGATAATAACGCGTTAGTCTCTTTAGGCGCGTATTTTAATAACATTACCTTCCTAAATTCGGGTACACATTTATGTGACCCAAATCCAAATCTCAACGAAGTCGAAATGTGTCAACAACCACGGGTGCATTTATGTGACGTGGTTCGAAACACGTTTTCACGACGTTGCAATTCTCGTTGAAAATAATAATAAAGTGGTTCAAGGTTTAAAAGCACATAAGTTAAAACATGTATTAAAATCAGATTTTAGCCAAATATAGTAGTTGAGCGACCGTGCTAGAACCACGGAACTCGGGAATGCCTAATCCCTTCTCCCGGGTTAACAGAATTCCTTACTCGAATTTCTGGTTCGCGACTTTAATACAGAGTCAAACCCTTTCCTCGATTCGGGATTCAAACCGGTGACTTGGGACACCATAAACCTCCCAAGTGGCGACTCTGAATCTCTTAATAAACGAATCTCGTTTCGATTGTCCTTTAATTGGAAAAACTCCTTTATTATACCCTTCACGGGGTGTAGTAGCGAAAAAGGAGGTGTGACAGCTCTAGCGACTCTGCTGGGGACACAAACCCAGAACTTCGGTTCAGTGTTTAAGAATTCGAGCTCAGAATAATTGTTATATTTGGCTTTATCTGTTTTTTCTACATGTTTCCTGCTAAATGTGCTAAATGCTTTACCGCTTTGATATTATCTGAACTGTATATAAACTTTGCCGAAACCCTTCTCTTCTCACCTCCGGGGATGTGCTCACTGGTGGAGACTCCCTATTCTGTTAGTGTCATACCTTAAAATAAGAAAGAGGTCGGAAAAGTTACTAAGCCGGATGGCCTTTTGGTTCCCGGTACGTAGCCCCCTCCTTGACTCGAGTTGTCCGCTCAGGTACAAAGTCTAGAACCTATACCCAGGTTTTGAACCTAGAATAACTTGACCTCATGCCGGATCCCTAGTAGGAACACTTAGTTGCATCGCGTGCATATGACTTAGGGGACTCAACACAGGGGTTGGGTCCGTCTAGGACAGGTGTACCCGGAATAATGGACCATCCTGATTCCTCCTACTTGTGCATTTATCTGTTTTGGACTCGCATGCTGACCGGCTTTGAATATCTGGATAAATTGAAAAAAAAATAGCAGTATAGAGAGTTAATAATAACCAATGTCAGAATAGTGTCGAAACTCTGCCGAATTTTTGAGAAAAATGAAAAAAAAAAGAGAAAAGGAATTTTTTTTTTGTTTTCAAAAATGGTTTGTTCTATTGAAAAAGAAAATATAAAAAGAGTATTGTTTTCCGAAATAGTGTATTTGTCAATGGAGAAGAGTCTTGTTTTTGAAATAGTTAGTTTTATTTGCCCGAACTACGCTGGGTTGATTCTCACCGGATGTGAGATACGTAGGCAACCCTCATCGGGTCCAACCTCCCCTTTGCAAAAATAGCCAAAAAATGCCAAAATTTTAATTTCGTCATGAATAAGTCGGGTGACGCTATTCTTGTCAAAAATAAGCCAAATGTCCCCAAAAGGGCGCCGGAAGGCTATTTTTGCAAGAACAGCCACCCTGAGTCATTTTAAAACGGTTTGCGGGCACAGCCTTAAAATCTCCCTTTCGGAAGTGCTGAAAGGCCGTATTTGCAAAACCGGGTCTTTGTTTTCTCAAAATAAATATTGTTGAAAAAATAGCCACTCTTCTTTTTTAAAAGTCAAAATAAGTCATTACATGGCTAGCTTTCTTTAAATAGCCTACAGTTGACATTGAAACCTTCTCAGTCTTGCGCAGGCCCGTGGCGATGCCGAGTGATGCCCCACGGTGCCCTAGGGTTTGAAGCTTTGATGTATTCCTAGTTAATCGAGTCTGTATTTTTGTTTTTGAGTCTGTTTTTGTAACTCCCCTTTTTGAGAAAAAGAAAAACAAATAGTCTGGTAGCTTTTGTAATCGCAGTTGTAATTAATGAAAAATTGAGAAAATTTCCCCAAAAATTGTTTCATTATTTTCGCATTTGTTTGGAAGAACTACGCTCGGTCTGATTCACGCGGGGTCGTGATACGTAGGCAATCTCCATAGGATTCGACCGTAACTAAATGAGAAAAAAAGGAAAAACGAGAAAAGAATGAAAGGAAAGAGGTGAAAAACAAGAAAGGAAAGAAAACAAAAGAGGAAAAAGAAAAAAAAATAAGGAACCAAACAAAAGAAAACAAGAGAAAATAAAAAGGGAGCAAAGGAAAGAAAAGAGCGGAAAAACAATTTTGAGGCAGGGAGAGAATAGGAACAAGACAAACAAAGTCAAGAGTTAAAAGAAGAAAAAAAAAACAGAAAAGTGAGCAATTGGAAGTAAGGAAAAGGCCGGGATGACGCATGCGACCGATCAAAAGCGTAATAGGAACTGTTAACTATTTAGGTGCATTCACTCCCCAAATGTGGGGGTACCAATATGTTAAATGCCCTGACGCTAACGTGATAGTTTTATTTTGTCATGTCATTCCAGAAAGGTAGTTGGTTTGTGGTTTTAAAGTGGTAACAACAGGCAATGGCAAACAACAATAGAACTGAGTTGGTTGATACCGGTGCCCGACAGCAGCTGGTTGAACGGGATAATGGGTTGGTTGAAGAGGTGTGGATGTTAAGACAACACATGGCAGACATGTATCAAGCCTGGATGACCGGGAGGGCACCACCCCCACCACCACCGATTTTTCCGGATGCTGCCCTTCCCCAAACTCCCAATACAATGCCGGATGATCCTCCGTATTCTCCAGATACACCCGCTTATCACAATTTTCCCAACCACCCTAGTAGCTCCATCACGCATCCTCCAGTTACTTCTCCCCAATATTGCCCTCCTGTCATATCCACTACCCCAGACAATGAATACCCACTCAAAGCGCGTAATGCCCAATTTCACCCTCCAGAGGTTGCCCACAAGATCCTTGATCCATACAAGAAGAGGTCCCGGGATGAGCAGTTTCATGTTAGAAATGAAAGGGTTACGGGAAGAGAAGGGCGAGATGAGGTACCCAGGAAGTTGATAAGCACAGAACAGCCCTTAAGGGACAAGCGAAGAGTGGGAGGCCAGGGTAGCATGACTTGCAAAGAACTGATTGTGCCACATGACGCCCGCCTGCCCGCAGGATTCAAAGTACCAAAATTTAACTTGTATGATGGGCGTGGAGATCCGGTAGCCCACCTGAGGGTCTATTGCAACGAAATGAGGATTGCTGGAGAGAAAGATGACGTGATGATGGCATATTTCAGTGAAAGCCTAACTGGGGCAGCTTTGGACTGGCATGGTCGTCAAAATGTCGATGAGTGGCTTACATTGGGTGACATGGCTCAAGACATTGTCCGATACTTTCAATGCAAATCAAGTGTTACCCCAGACCGCACCTCGCTATCTAAGATGGAAAAGAGGCCGGAGGAAAGCTTTAATGAGTTTGGGCTCAGATGGAGGGAGCAAGCTGCTCGAGTCAGTCCCCTGATTAGCGAAGAAGAAATGGTTAAGCTTTTTCTACAGGCCCAAAGACCCACTTACTACAGTCATTTGATCCCGGCCTTGGGAAAACCTTTCAATGATGTGTTAAAAATAGGGGAACTAGTAGAAGAAGGGATCAAGTCAGGCATAATCGTGAGCTGTTCGGAAGCCATTCAGAACATTCCATTCAGCTTGGTTGGAAGAAAAAGGAACAGAAAAGACGATCTGATAGGTTTTCCTGATCGACACTTCCAGCCTCGACATCGTCCTCATGCACTAGAGGACCCACCCCGATGCTACTTCTCTCCACAGAAATCCCAAAGTCGCACATCACAGTACCCAGCTCAAAATAATGCCCATCTACCACCGCGAGCTTCCCAAAAACACCCCGGATTAGGTTTTCGACCCAATCCAGCATTTAAGAATGAGAGGTTACGAAAGAAGAAAGCCTTCACTCCATTGGGAGAATCATACGCCAGTCTTTTTCAGCGGTTAAGGACACTGGACATGTTGAAGCCGATTCAGATAAAAGCGCCGAACCCTCCTCCAAAGAAGTTCGATCCTTCTCAACAGTGCGCATACTGCTCAGGTGCCCTGGGGCACGACATAGAGAAATGTTGGAATCTGAAGAATGCAATTCAAAAGCTTATTGATGCAGGCGACATCGTCGTGCAAAATCCAGATGCAACAAACACTGGCCAAGATCCATCTCCTGTGCACAATGAGACGCATATGGTGGGTATGATTGATCGTGAGAATGAGCCGGCAGAAGAAACTCAGAAGCAGTCTGCTCAGAACAACGTGATGAAGACTTGTGAAAATTCCAGCAATCTTGGTGTGAAATTCAGTGGCTAAGACGTCGTGTTTGGTAATTGGGAAGACGCTCCATCTCTTGGAGTTTTGGTGGTTTATTTTGTTGTCATTTCTGTTGTCCGGGTTATTTCAGGGTTGTAATCCGGATATTGTCTTGTGACTCAAACCCTTCTATCCTTTCACTTTGTCTTGTTTGTCTCGTCGTAGTAGCTTGTGTAGTGCTGTTTAGGTTTGTTCAAGGGTTGTAACTCTAGTCTAGTTTGCTTGTTTCATTTCACCGTCAGTCTAATGCAATTCTCTGTTTCCCGCCATTTCTAGTCATTTTATCTAGTTCCTTTCTCCTTTTGCAAATCTTTTCATGCTGGTTCTGGTGACATGACATGCACGCATAATTCTCAGCCTGGTTTTCAAGGTCAGAAGCAATAAAACAATGTTAAAGATGTAAGGACAATCGAGGGATTTTGATATCTCTTCGAGCCCAAATTGTGTGAAACTGGGTCAGATAGAACATAAAGAAATACTATTGAAACGCATCCTGCCGCACCAGGTTGAAGCCAAAGGCAAGTTTGCCCAATTGTCAGGGGTCGTTCATGGTAAAGAAAGTGAGAGTGTTGTCCAATGGTGCTTTGTATTCAACAGATGTAGGAGGCANGTAGTAGCTTGTGTAGTGCTGTTTAGGTTTGTTCAAGGGTTGTAACTCTAGTCTAGTTTGCTTGTTTCGTTGTTTAAACCCTTTCACCGTCAGTCTAATGTAATTCTCTATTTTCCCGCCATTTCTAGTCATTTTATCTAGTTCCTTTCTCCTTTTTGCAAATCTTTTTCATGCTGGTTCTGGTGACATGACATGCACGCATAATTCTCAGCCTGGTTTTAAAAGTCAGTTTAGTAAAGAAGCAATAAGACAATGTTGAAGATGTAAGGACAGTCGAGGGATTTTGAATCTCTTCGATCCCAAATTGTGTGAAACTGGGTCAGACGAAACATAAAGAAATACTGTGGAAATGCATCATCGGCTTGAAACCAAAGGCAAGTTTGCCCCAAGTCTACAGGGACCGTTCGTGGTACCGAGATTGTTGTCCAATGGTGCTGGGTAATTGACAAATGTAGAAGGCAAATGTGTGGATATGGTTAGTAATTCTGGTGCAAGCAAAAGATGTTACGTATGTTTTCCTCAGCTTGTTTAATTGTGTAGTTTGTACTTGGCATGTTTTGGAGATTGGAATGACGAAGGCATTTTGTTCTGCTATCCAAACACTTTATCCTTTGTTACCCCTTTGAGCCTCGGTTATTTTCTTGCATACCCCTTTTTCGGAATCAATAATAAAACTCGTAAGCCCGAGCGGGGAAAGAAAGTGGAGAAACAAGGGAAAAACAGTGAAAAAGGAAAAAGAAAAGAAAAAGAAAAGAAAAGAAAAAAGAAGAGAAAAGAAGAGAAAAGGAAAAAGAAAGGTAAAAGAAGAAAAAAAGTAAAAGAAGAAAAAAAAAGAAAAAAAGAAGAGAAAAAGAAAGGGAAAAAAGAAGGGAAACGAAAAAGAAAAGAAGAGAAAAGAGAAGGAAAAGGAAAGAAATGAAAAGAAAGGGAAGAAAATCGCAACAACGAAGTAATTTTATGACCTGAACTACGTTTGACTTGATCCCGAAAGGGTACGTAAGCAGCCTCTCTCTGAGGTTCAGTCACACCGAAATAAAAATCCAAAAGTCCCCAAGAAAGGAACTGGGGCAGAAGTTGTGGTTGTTGTGGGAAATCTGATTCCGAAAGCTGTAATTTTGAACCCATGATGAAATTATTTTGAGACTTTAATACCCTTTCTTTCTAACCCTATCCAAAAGCCCACATTACGGTCCAAAGAAAGACCTTCTGATCAATCTTCGAGAGATGCCAAGTCAAGCGAGCAGAGGTGAACCATATCAGGGGCAACACTCCGGTCCAAACGAAGGAAATTAAGAATGAGGGAGTCTTGTTGATGAGAACCCTCACGGGTATCCCAAGGCGATAAAAGCTGTGAGAAATCAAAAATGAGAGAGTCTTATTGGTGAAAACCTTCACGGGCACCATAAGGCGATGGTGAGTTAAGAAAAAAGACCAAAATGAGAGAGGCTTGATGGTGAAAACCTACGGGCACCACAAGTCGAAAAAGGATTGTGATTCAAATCGGATAAGCGGAGCATTGAAGCCCAGTTTCACGGCGAAAAGGTACAAGAAGAGCTGAACATCAAATTTGCTTAACAGAATAGGCTGCAGGTGCATGTTAAGGTCATCAGAGTCGGTNTAGGCAGCCTCTCTCTGAGGTTCAGTCACACCGAAATAAAAATCCAAAAGTCCCCAAGAAAGGAACTGGGGCAGAAGTTGTGGTTGTTGTGGGAAATCTGATTCCGAAAGCTGTAATTTTGAACCCATGATGAAATTGTTTTGAGCCTTTAATACCCTTTCTTTCTATCCCTATCCAAAAGCCCGCATTACGGTCCAAAGAAAGACCTTCTGATCAATCTTCGATAGATGCTAAGTCAAGCGAGCAGAGGTGAATCATATCAGGGGCAACACTACGGTCCAAACGAAGGAAATTAAGAATGAGGGAGTCTTGTTGATGAGAACCCTCGCGGGTACCCCAAGGCAACGAAAGATGAGAGAAATAAAAAATGAGAGTCTTATTGGTGAAAACCTTCACGGGCACCATAAGGCGACGGTGAGACGAGAGAAAATTCAAAAGAAGAGAGGCTTGATGGTGAAAACCCTACGGGCACCACAAGTTGACTAAGTGAAGGAAGATCTTCGAGTGGGAATCAGTTAGCATGACAAGTGAAGGAGCAGACCTCAAGGCCGAGGCCAGTGGTTAAATCAAGAAAGAACATCATGTACACGAAGTAGGAGCAATAGACGTGCTTTGGGAAGGGGGAATGCCAGTTCATGCAATTCAACAAGTAGAGGATATCGGGAACAAGCAAGGTCTTCGGGTGGAAATCAGTCATCTTGGCAAATGCAGAAGTAGCCGGCCTCAAAGTTCAAGGCCACAAACCAACCACCACATTTTAAACTCACAAGTTTTCTTTGTTTGAAACAGGAACAAAACAGTGCAAGAAATTTGGTTCAACAATAAGAAAGAAAAAGAAAAGAGAAAAAGACAAGGAAGAAGAGGAGAGCCAGCAAAAGGGAAGTTTCTCAAATCTTCGCCCTTGCCTGTCCGGTTAGCATGCATAAAATGCTGCCATTGCTTTTCACATTTTATCTTAGTCTGATGACTTGTTCTCCTAAGATAGAAAACCTAGTTTGATCAATTTTCTCCTAGGATCAAATCTTAGTCTGATAAATTTTTCTCCTAAGATAGAAAACCTAGTCTGATGAACTTTCTCCTAGGATAGTAAATCTTAGTCTGATGAATCATTCTCCTAAGATAGAAAATCTAGTCTGATGAATTTTCTCCTAGGATAAAAATCTCAGTCTGATGAATCTTTCTCCTAAGATAACAAAAATCGCCAATCAAGTCTTTAATTTTACTCTCACCCTTACACCAATAGCATAAGTGATTTACAGTTTTGCCAACAACTCACAAATCTTCCCAGTTACCAAACTGGGGCAGAAAATTTTCTTTCTTTGTTTATTTTGTTGCGGTCAGGAGCCTACCTGGAGAACAAGGGAATACTTTTCAAGTTCAGCAATCAGGAGCCCACCAGGAGAACAAGGGAATACTTTGCAAGCTTCAGCAATCAGGCGCCCACCTGGAGACCAAGGGAAGTACAATTCAGATTTTAGCGTTCAATTTTTAATACTTGATAACATGCTATACCCAGCCACCAAGCTGGGGCAGAAATTTTCTTTGTTTGTCTATTTTGTTGCAGTCAGGAGCCCACCTGGAGAACAAGGGAATACTGTTCAAGTTTCAGAAGTCAGGAGCCCGCCTGGAGAACAGAGGCATTTATTTCAAGTTTTAGCAATCAGGAGCCCGCCTGGAGAACAGAGGCATTTACATTTCAAGTTTCAGTCAATCAGGAGCCGCTAGAGAACAGAGGTATCAATTCAGTTTAGTTTCGAATTCTATTATATCCGGTAATGTGATGCCAGCCCAACTGGGGCCGAAATTTCTGTTTTGCATTTTGTGAAGTCAGGAGCCGGCCTGGATAGCAGAGGAATACATTCAAGT
>NW_017679721.1:13946-15879 GCF_001879085.1 Nicotiana attenuata | reverse complement strand
AATGGGACTTAGTTTAAATCTCAAAACAATCATGAGTAGCATAATTTAGCATAAATGTACGCCAAGGAACATAAGTTGGTTTCAAAGTTGCCTGTTTAAGATAGGATTCAATTAGGAGTTGTCAGGACCCTCCTGAATAATGGGACACACTTTTAAGACCTCCTTTAGGTAACAAGATACTGTTCAGCCGTAGAATTGGCACACTTAAGATGAGACTTGAGTTTTGATTTTTCAGGACCCTCCTGGATAATGGGACGTAGTTTTAAGGTCTGCTTAGATAACAAGATATAGATAACAAGGTCCGCTTAGGTTTAAATTGTTTTTTTTAACCAGAAGTTGTCAGGACCCGCCTGGATAATGGGAAGTAGTTTAAGACCTTTTAGACAACAAATGTAGTGGTAGTAATACCTTTGGAAGATATAACTTAGGTTCTTAATCAGGACCTCCCTGGATAATAGGACTTAGCTTTCACATTCTTATAATAGTTGGTAGAATAATTCAATTTAACACTCACATCTATGCCCAGCCACCAAACTGGGGCAGGAAATGTTCTTTGTTTTCTTTATTTGTTGCAGGCAGGAGCCCACTTGGAGAACAAGGGAATACTTTCCAAGCTTCAGCAGTCAGGAGCCCACCTGGAGAACAAGGGAATACTTTCCAAGCGTTGCAGTCAGGAGCCCACCTGGAGAACAAGGGAATATTTCGAATTTCGGCAGTCAGGAGCCCACCTGGAGAACAAGGGAAGTACAATTCCAATTTTAGCTTTTAATATTTGATAACATGTTGGAACCAGTCACCCAAACTGGGGCAGAGAATTTTCGTTGCTTGTTTTGTCGCAGTCAGGAGCCCACCTGGAGAACAAGGGAATACTTTTCAAGTTTAGCGGTCAGGAGCCCAACTGGAGAACAAGGGAAAACTTTTCAAGCTTCAGCAGTCAGGCGCCCGCCTGGAAAACAAGGGAAGTACAATTCAAATTCTATCCGTTAATTTTTAATATTTGATAACATGATGCGCCCAGCCACCACACTGGGGCAGAAATTTTTCTTTGTTTGTCTGCTTTGTTGAAGTCAGGAGCCCGCCTGGAGAACAAGGGAATACTTTTCAAGCTTCATCAATCAGGAGCCCACCTAGAGAACAAGGTAATACTTGTCAAGCGTCAACAATCAGGAGCCCGCCTGGAGAATAGAGGCATATATTTCAAATTTCAGTAGTCAAGCATCAATTGGAGGAAAGGCAAAACATCTCCAATCACAATTCAAGGCAACAACAAGGATTCCATCGGAAGAATACAAGTTCAAGGCAATACAAGAGCAAGTTTGAAGACATACATAGGACTTTTTGTAATCCATAGATCATAGCGTAGGCTAGCTTCTTTTTATTTTGACACGGTGTAATAAGGTGGTCAGCGAGCAGTAGCAGCAGCAACAGCAACATCAGTGAAGTTACAGCTCCTGGTAGTCCCAGCTACCAAACCTTCCCGAACTACACTGACCTGATTCCTTTTTAGCCAAGGATATGTAGGCAACCTTTGAAGCAGGGTGCGGTCAAACTTTTCAAAATTGCTTCACACGGAATATTCGAGTGGGCAAAAATCGCTCGTTTCCGCTCACTTATCTTTGCACGGAAACTCTTCATATTCCCGAGCAAAGAGGGGCAGCTGTGAGCACGTGATTTTTGCCCTATGTGAATTATTCCCAAAAATTCAAACAAAATGATTTTCTTTCATTATTTTATAATTTTGTGAATTTTGTGTTACTTTCTGTTAATTGTTTGCATTTTATTTGTGCATTTTAATTCATATGAAAAATATAAAAAAACATGCTTGACATTTGCATTTAGGATCTAATTTCATATTTTAGGATTAATTAGTAGTTACGTTGTTTTAAAACCAAAATATAAAGAAAATAACAAAAATAATCAATTTTGCATTTTT
>NW_017679721.1:7909-11966 GCF_001879085.1 Nicotiana attenuata | reverse complement strand
TGGGTTCATTTTTTGGTTCATTTGGAGTTCGTTTGAGCTCGTTCGACTTTGTTTTGGTTTGACGTGTTGATCCTGCGTGATTTTAAAACATTTCTGAGCCGTGAACTCTTCCTGGACTGCCTGTGATCACCTGCTAACTGCTGCTGACTCTCATTCTTCCTGTTCTATTTCAAATCCAGGTACACGTCTCACAGTGTTTCAATGTAGCTGTCAAAATTGGAAACGAAATAAAGCATGGCTCACCTTCCCTGTTTTTGTGATTGGCACTCATGAATGCTGTATAGATAGTTAGGTATATGCTAGCTTATTTGTGTGTTGTTTGATATAGTTTAGTGTGGGTTTGTAATGACATGAATTTTGAACTATAGGACTGTTTCGGACTGTATTGGACTGTTAAATCTGAGCTTGAGTTTCTTCATTCTAGATAATAGCCTTAGTGTAGTGTAATTTGAATTCATGTGATGACTGTTCATTAAAACTTCAAACTGGCGTTAAAATCAGAATGTATACCATGTCAATGTTAAACTCAGGCCTAATAAATGTTTTAGTAATGCAGTACTTTATGTTTTGACACCAGTGAGTTGATTTTAAGATCAGAAAATAAACATTTAGATTGGTGAAGTTTATTTGTTAAGTTTGATAGCTCCACCTAGTTAATGATTACTTTGCTCTAATCGTTGCCTCCTGAACTTTGTAGTAATACGTTTAGTTATACATAATCCTGGGCATGAAAATAGGATCAAAGCAATCAGTATCACCTTATTTATTCAAATTGAATTGAGGCGTGGTTTGGTTTAGCAATCAGGGCTCGACAGCCCATTTCCAGACAATTTGGGCTTCAGTATCCTAACGAGCGGCCCAGGTCCTGTCCTGACTTATGTGCTCGTTTAGACCTGGGCCCAAGCTTATGACTGGTCCACTTTTGCATAGGACCTGGGTTATGATTTCTTCACACGTGCTGTTTTCAAGGCCCAAAATGGCTGAGGATCTGAATTTATTAAGTTCATGGACCCAAATGTAGTAATTCTTAAACACTGTTAATTAAGTAGGACTATTTCTTTTATTATTAGAGACAAATTAAAATAGAAAATTATAGATTGCTTTAGGTTTGCCTTTTAATAATAAAACGAGATGAGCCTCGCTAAACAAAACAAACAAATTGCGGGGCCCTCGATAAATATTTATACAAAAATACTTAGACTTCGGGATGGGCCGTTTAGCGAATTTCACGGCCTTCCCCAAAGATAATAACGCGTTAGCCTCTTTAAGCGCGTATTTTAATAACATTACCTTCCTAAACTCGGGTGCGCATTTATGTGACCCAAATCCAAATCTCAACGAAGTCAAAAATGTGTCAAAAATCGCGGGTGCATTTATGTGACGCGGTTCGAGACATGTTTTCACGACGTTGCAATTCTCTTTAAAGTAATAATAATAAAAGCGGTTAAAAGCACATAGATTAAAACATGTTGTAAAATCAGATAAATAAGCCAAATATGACAGTTGAGCGACCGTTCTAGAACCACGGAACCCGGGAATGCCTAACACCTTCTCCCGGGTTAACAGAATTCCTTACTCGGATTTCTGGTTCGCGGACTGTTAACAGAGTCATAATTTCCTCGGTTCGGAATTCAACCGGTGACTTGGGACACCATTAATCTCCCAAGTGACGACTCTGAATCTTAATAATAAATCCCATTCCGATTGTCCTTTAAGTGGAAAAACTCCTTTAAACCCTTCCGGGGGTGTAGTGAAAAAGGAGGTGTGACACTATCTACTTGGTCCCTGAAGGACCTTCCCCAGATTCGGCATCCTTGGCTCCGTCGAACAGCTTCCCCAGCTCGCGAAGTCCCAGCAATAGGTAAGCCCTGTCCCTCCACTCCTCAATTAACTTTTGATTGGCTTCTTGTATCTCACGGTGCTCGCTTTCGCACTCCCGGATCCTCTTGCGCAGCTGGTTGAATTCGACCTGTGCCTCGGCCTTTTCATCTATGATCCTGTGACCTCGCACAAACCCAGGTTGGCTCAAACCATCATGATTATCCTCCAACTAGCCGGAATAGTAGGGAGTACAACCGGCGTGGTATCTATCTGGTTCGATGGTATCCTTCCCCATGACGATCTTGCAGTGCCACATATGCTGAGCTTGGCACTTGTAAGGGCTATCATCATCCTGGAAGTCAGCCCGGAAGTGACTCATCTTGTCGACCCTGAGTACAACCTGCTTCCTACCAACTTGCCTCATAACCCGGAGAGGGACGTAAGGGTATGTTCCTCTCAGACCGATCAATATCAGAAAAGGCGCCTCTCTGGACCGGGCGATGAATTCCTCGATCGGAAACCACTCGAACATCCATTGTACTTGCTCCTCGGTCAAATTATCAAACAGTTCGAACCATCCTTTTTCATCCTCTGGCTGAGCTAACAGATCAGGGGTATAATTCATTCGCTTTGGGTGATGGAAAGCGATATGATCGTCCCAGTCCCTTTGCTAAATCTCTTGTCGGTATTCACCCTTTTGTAGATGCTCCATGAGCCAAAGTTGAAGTAGCAAATTGCAGCCTTCGAAGTGACTAGCTCCCCGTTGACACTTCTCTAGGGCTCGGTATATTTCCGCAATGATCATGGGCACAATGCTGAATGGTTGCCCACCAATTCCTTCCATTAAGGTCTTAGTGACCATGGCTAGTCTGGTGTGGATTCTTGCTTTCTTCATTGGAAACAGAATCAACCCCAGGAAACAGAACATGAATACAAAGACCCTTCGATAAATATGCCCTAATGATGTGATGGCAAACTCATCTGGATAGGTACGGTAGGATTTGCTGTGACCGTACCTCTCGTACAAATAGTCAAAAGGGATATAGGATTCTTTTAGGCATGTCAGTTCTGGATTCTTCTTCAGACCCATCATTTTGAGGAAACCCCTGCCCTTGCGGTTCTCGGGCATCAACAAACCCGGAGTCTTCCATACCAAACCGGCCAATCCTCCTATTTCTTCTAGCAAGGGTGTCATCACAATGTCCCCAAAGCAGAACACAGCCCTTTTGCAATCCCAAAACAGTGTGTCAGCTTCTATGATTTTGTTGTTGGGTTGAATCTCCAGGAGGGAAGGTAGATTCCCTAGATATTTTCGAACGAGAGTCTGGTCACTGGAGTGAAGATCTTTCCACCAGCTTAGCAGTCTTGGGTGGATGTTGGTAACCATGCCGAATCTGGGGATTTCGTGCCTCATTATCTGCAAGACAGAAGGCTTAGACCCTACCCCCACCGGACTCGACTATTTAACATCAACAATTAGCATTAAGCATTTGGTTCTCCAAATAAATGCACAGAATGTGATGATGTCCGTTTGGGTTCAGGGAAACCCAGTGGACTTTGGACAAGGATATCTTAAAGGATCATTATGTGGACAACATAACTGATCCGGCTAGGTTTGACCATGATGCATGCACAATTTAAATGGAGTAAGGTTTCTATGGGGTTTTAGACCGGTACCCTTGAGCGGACAACTCAAGGGGGAAAGGCACGGAATCGTCGACTACACCGTTGATCAACTGGTTTTACCGCAAATATGCCTTTTTCGGATTTAGGGGTAATGATATAAGAAGAGCGCAACAACTCATTATAAGCATTGCTATGGTATTTGTTTTGGCACGGGTGGAGTATGATGTTGAGCATGATTATTCAATAAATAAAAGCATGTTGACATGTATTTGCACGTTAAGAAAGCAGTAAATACAATAGTTTCATAATTTAAGGCAGTAATAAAGGAAAGAAACAAAAAGACAAGTCAGTTTTGCAATGGAAAAAGGGAATTGAATGCTTAAAGGAATTAAACAAGTAATTGCACATAAAGAGATATAAATTCACAATAACAGTTTGAAATGGTAAAAAGCCTAAAATCCCCAGCAGAGTCGCTATGCTGTCGCGCCCCCTTTTTCTCGCGAAATCGGGTTTATGACATTTGGTTGGACAACTCGTTCCTTTTGGGAACTGGGTTTTGCATTTTTTTAAGAGTCGCCACCTAATGATTTATGGTGCATTAGGACACCTT
>NW_017679721.1:0-5635 GCF_001879085.1 Nicotiana attenuata | reverse complement strand
GAGCGGGCCGAGGCTCGGTTTTGCTAGTTTCGAGATTCTTGCTAATTTTCGATTGTTTTCGATTGGGTATTGTTCCCTTAGCATATTGTGATGTATTCGCTCTGATTTTGGTTAGATTCGACGCGCATGGAGGCCGATTGAGGGGCAAAGGCGTCACGAGCTACGGATTTCACCGGTTCGAGGTGAGTAATACTTGTAAATGATATCCTGAGGGTTTGAAACCCCGAATTTGCGCATCATAGTGCTGTATTGTGGTGACTTGCACGCCAGGTATGAGCGTGGGGTAGAGCACCGTTGGGGATTGCGACTTGGTCCGTCCCGGTTGTTGATTTTACTGCGTAATTGACTGAAACCTACTTGATGCTATCGTGATTTGGGTTGATTGCCATGTTTTGGGCTTCGTGCCGATTATTTGAATCCTTTAGGGATTATTATCACTATTTTCATGACACTTAGCATATTAAATAATTTTAGTCCTGAGTTAAACCCTGTTTTGAAATGTGCAGTCATATTGTTAAAGTTTAAAGACTTAAATTGCATTTTTCTGATGTTTTGAGTTAAAAGCTATTACTTGACATTTCCCGAGTGGCTCATTTGCATGTTCTGGACTGAGGATGGATCGGGCTGCACGCCGCAGCGATACTATGATGATATTGCGCTTGGGCTGTAGGAGTCCCTCCGGAGTCTGAACCCCCACAGTGAGCGCGGGTACCCAAATGGATCGGGCTGTGCGCCGCAACGGTCATGTGCATTGCATTGCATTCATGCATCAGTTCCTGTTTGTACTACGTGTCATGACATTCAGCACTCTTATTTCATTGGCATTCATGCTACTTCTTGCACTGTTTACCAGACGCCCTGGTGTTAATTGTTAGTGGAGTGCTGTGCCCGAGGGGCTGACTTATGTGCGGACTTGCACTCTCTGATTACGCGTTCATTTGCTTGACTGTTGGAAAAGGATGTTTTCAAAAGAGGTTTTAAACTGAGTCAGATATTTTCTAAAGGATTTCCACGGTTTCACTGTTGTCTCAAAGAATTGCACTGTCTTATATAGCATGATGAAGTGCTTTTACGTGATTTCTTGCCTCTCAGTTATTATTTACTCTTATTACCACTGAGTTGGAAGTACTCACTTTACTCCCTACACCTCACGTGCAGTTGCAGGTATTGTACACCCGGTAGCGGGTTATTTAGCTGATTGAAGGTATGGCTATTGTAGCTGAGTAAGGTGACCGCCAGCGTTCGCGGCACCGGATGTTGTCTTTGATTTCCAGAATTTTTCATATATATTATCATTGGCCCTGTAGTTGTGTTCAGGTTTTCTTTAGATGCTCGTGACTTGTGACACCCCGGTCGGGTTGTGTTGGGTTGTACATACTGGTTATTATTGTCGTTAAGCTATATTTATCTATACATTTATGTTTAATAATTGTTAAAGAAACGGATTGGGTTAGTTGGCTGGCCTTGTCTTCACGAGAGGCGCCATCACGACCGGGTATGGAAATTGGGTCGTGACAAGTTGGTATCAGAGCCTAGGTTACTAGGTCTCACAAGTCATGAGCAGGTTTAGTAGAGTCTCGCGGATCGGTACGGAGACGTCTGTATTTATCCTCGAGAGGCTGCAGAACCTTTAGGAAAACTTCTCATTCTTGGAATTCTTATCGTGCGTACTTGATTCAGCTTGAGATATAACTCTTGAAATTCCTTCCACACGTCTGTATGCGCACGCGAGCGCTCAGTTCTGTATGTGCCTTGATGGCTAGTGATTCCCCGATCAAGGGGCGAGATGTAATCTCCGTGAATTTGATGTTGGGCCAGTCTGGAGGACTTGAGGCCGGATCTTTGCCTATGGCTTAAGCACTGAGGTGCTGATTGTGTGAACAAGTGTTTTGAACTTATATGTTCAGTATTGTCCTTATTAGCCGGAATGGCGGTTGGATATCCATGTGATGAGTATGTTAGTACTGCGAGATGTATCTATGTGATCTTGGTAGTGACGAAGGAGTCTGCTGAATAATAGATGAGCTGTTAAGTGTTCGATTCCTGTTGTGATTTGATGTGTAGTCTGAGTTATGGGCGTGTGAAGAATATTTTCGTGTCTCCTAGCTGGGGAGTGAAGTGCATTACGTGTGGCGGTATGAGTTCAGACTCAGGAATACTAAATGACTGTGTTATGTGTATGTCGATGGAAGGTGTGCTGAAATACTAATTGAGGTGAAGCAGGTTGGTTATCTCCTGCGGAGTGTTCTTAAGTGGCATGGTCCCTATGTGTATGCTAGAAAGATCTCATGTGTAATTGAAGAGTACGTGTTGAAATTTGATAAATTCGGGTCGCTCAAGGGAGTGGACTCAACTGGTATGGGGATGAATGCGAGATTTGTAGAGGATTTCAGTGCTAGATGATCTGTGCTTTCACAAAACTTGTAGATGATTTGAGTTTAATCTCACTATGATATTGTGACATCATTAGAGTAAAAGTATTATGGGTTATCGAGTGTGTCTTGATATATGGCTTTGAGCCAAGTTGGGGAGGTTGCTGTTGATTAGTTGATCGCACGGTTATGTGCTATGTTGGTTCCGTCTCGAGGTATGCTGGCAAATCAGTTCTAGTTGCAGAAATTGAGCCGAGGATGGCATGAGTGAAGCAAAAATTTTGACAAAGGTTATATTATGTTCCATAGAGTATGAGAATTACGGAATGTCTAGAGTCGTTGTTGGTGAAGAATGCTCGGTGCATAGAGCAGGAAGTTGCTGGGTTGTATTGGGATGCGGGTCTCATTTTACGGTATCGGAGTGCCAATAAAGCACGAGTGGTTCTGTTTGTTAAATCAGGTAAGTTGTAGATGAATAAGAGTGAATGACTCTCGAGAATGGTTTTAATGTGTTCAAGAATCTACATGTAACACTCAGGTGTTTTAAGGCTGTGTATGTGACTAAGACAGTGTTTTCAATAGAAAATGTCAAGACTTGTGGTATTTTTATGTTGATCATGGGATCCTATGTGTCGGTACCTGGAAAGTAAAGGTAACGAGTTTAGATTCGCAGAAAGTTCTTCAGAGTAAAGTATTCGGGAATGTGGTATTTCTGGGAAACAATTGAGAGAGTATTCAGTGGCCTATGGGTCTTAGACAGTGTGGTCTTATGTCCGAGTCTCGTATGGTAAGCTTGGATTGAGGCATTGCGATGCTAAACGAGGGAGAAATATCAAGTGGATGATGAATCAAAAGGGAAATTAGATAGATGGAATAGCTTGATAGTAGACCGAATCGGTATGGTAAGGATATGATTAATTCTTCGTATGTGTTCAAGGCAATGGACTTTTACAGGTATTGTGCAGCAAGGCTCTTGAGTTCTGACAGCTTTCTTGGCTTGGTTCGGGTAGAAGGATTCGGTCCTGGCAGTTTAGCTTGTGCAATGGAATTGTAAGAGAGTTCTTGATGAGTGTTACCGTGGTTTAGAGACGTATATATAGTCTATGGGCATGCGAAGCATGGAATGTGTAATGATTTCTCTTCTAGATGGGATTGAATGGAGAGTTCTTGACTAATGGAGTACATAGATGTTGGTGGTTAGGAAAAAGGGAGATGGAGTTCTCGTGTTATCCTAGTGGGTTATGGTATACGCGGTATGTGGTGAAGAATTGAGATTTGCATGTTCGAGGATTCAGTTCAGTTAAGAATGGAAAGTCATTAATTCGTAAGCAGCACGGGCAGCTGCAGGTGATTAAACAATTGATCTTCAGACGATTAAGGAAATGGTATTGCTATTCTAGTGATTTGACGGGGGTATATGTTCAGTAAAAAAGGGCAAGCTGATGTAAGCTGAGGATGCTACGTTAGTATGGCGGTGTTTCATGCTTGAATAACTGCTGATATCTGAGTGTGGTTGATGGCACAGGGGAATTTTAGAACATCTTTCGTGGAATGATTGGGTACGTGAAGTGTGATATGTGTTCGTACGGTGGAATCTGGGATCAGGTTCAGTGATTCGTGTGCTATACAGAGTCGGAGACTGGGAGTTCTCATGTTCCGGCTATGCAGTAGTTGTAAACCGTGTGTATCGATACCGTTAGCGGCCCGAGCGGATCTTTCTTCGTTGGTATGTTAGATTTTGGATATGATGTTGAGATGTAGACTGGTTGTCTCAGTGTTGGGTTATTCGAAACTACTGTGCCATGGACTATGTCGGAAAATGCCACAGGCCGCGTGGCGAGGTGCATCAGATTATGTTATAGCAGAGTGTGTTGCATTCCAAAGGCCAACAGACGGCTGGGAAGGATTGCTTTTCTTAATTGGGCCTTCGTGGCGGATGTCAGTGCAGAGGTTCTACCATTGATTTAGTTCCGGTATTGAGGGACTTTTTCTGATGCGTTTCTTGTGGCCGGGCATGTCGCCGGGTGAGATTGTGGATTTCGGTATTTATTTGGTGCCGGGCACTGTATTGTACGACTCTGGCAGGAGTCATAGTAGTAGAAGGAGCAGCTTCAGGCTTCCTGGTATTGAGTTCGTTGGCAGGCCAATGTGGCTACGTATTTAGCTTGAGTTAGCTTGGTTAGCCCCGAGCTGTATTACTGAGGGATAGGTTGATTCGATTGTTCTTGAACTGGTTGGTGATTTGGGAAGATCTATGAGTTGTTTCTTTTTCTGTGCGGTGAGGCGTTATGATTTTCGGACTGTGGGCACATATAGTGCGGTGCTATCGAGATTCATAGTGGAAGTTGAAGGGGGGACCTCAGTTGTGTTTGAGTTTTGTAGCTTACAACGCTATATGTAGATACCATTATGCACTTAGTATGCTTACGACCGATACTCGGTATTTTGTTATAATGAACAAATTTGGTTCGATGTGCATCTCCCCATGTGAGATATTTGTGTGGATCGCGTGGCACGCCGCCACAGGTATGTTATCTGGATCGGGTTGCACGCCGCAACAGTGTGATGTTGAGAATAGTTTTCCATATGTTACCTTATATACCTTGCTTCCTGGTTTCTGAGGAAAGTCCGTATTGGGTGTTGCTCGGCGAATAGCGCGTCGGTTGTGTCCTTTCAGGATTGAATGGTGTATATTACTTGCTTCACCGTTGGGGGTAATGAATTGCTTTGGTTTCAGACATCAAATTGTGTGTAGCTGTCGGATTTTGATCACAGTGTCTTGAGGTGCTTCATGTGTAGTAGTGTTTGGATATGATCGCGCATCATAGCGAGGCTACGTGGAGTTATGACCCTTCGAGGTAGATTCAGGCATTCTATTTCTATGATGTGAGAAGGGGTCTCAGCCTTGTGTTGTGATGGTACTGATGAGCTTGAGGTACAGCTCTTTCGTTTGAGTCAATTGTCATGATTTGAGTAAGTCCAGACCGTTTCTTGTTGGTGCGTGTATTATGCAAGTTGTGGCGTAGGCCTGTATTGAGGTGTCATAGCACCAGAGTGATGTGTTGGATTCGAGGTGATCGTTGGAGTCATTAATGAATACGAACAGATCTGATTTCAGCTTGTTAGAAGAATAATATCGAGGTTTGGCCCGGAAATCTGTTGTGGTATTAGTCAAAAGGGAAACGATTTCATGAATGGTTGATATGAGAAATGATTACGGTTTATAGCGTGTTTCATTTATCGTTGGCAGTATAGGAAAGTGT
>NW_017679720.1:6561-15885 GCF_001879085.1 Nicotiana attenuata | reverse complement strand
AAAAGAACAGAGTACATAACAAACAAGGTAACAAAAATCAATTAATTCAAATGGGCGAGTAGAATTCTAGGGTTTTTGAAAGAAAGTTTTTGAATTACCAATCAATCAAGGAAAATAAGAATCAGTCATGTGAAGTCATGATTCTGCATTTTTAACATATAAATAGAGGTGAATGAACAAAAGTAGCGAGCAAAATTAGCTATATAGACAGAAAGGTAACAAGAGATGAACAAACACAATCACTCAGAGCTAGTGAAAACAAGTTAAGATTCAGCAGGACATATTCGAAGCATGGTGAACATGAAACATTAACAAAGTCAAGGGACATCAGGCTAACACACACAATCAAACGAAGGAGCATGCTAAACACATAGAATCAGAGTAAAGAGAATCATGCTAACATGCATAATCAGACGAAGGCACACGCTAACACATAGAGACAAGGCCAAGAAAATTAGTCTAACACACATAGTCAAGGCAAAGAGTCATGCCAACACCCATAATCAAACGAGTAAACATTTTAGAAATTAGGGTTTTTAGCAGAGTCAAATTAAAACAGTAAGAGCATAGAAATAGGTCAGAATAAACAAAGAAAAGATTTAATCATAAAGAAAATCAGTTAAGAGCATGCGTAAAAGAAATCCAAGAAACCCTAAATTTCAAAGAAAGTAAAAAAAATGATTCAAAGTAGAAGCTCTTTCAGAATAAACTCGAGAATAAGCAGAACACAGAAGAAAACATGAGAATGACATGAGAATAGCACTGTTTTGAGAGATTCAGGAGAGAGTTAGGGTTTCAAAAGGGGAAGCCCTAATAAAAGTTGAGAGAACCTGTCGAAACTTCATAGATCGTGACACATAGGGTGTGATTTCGCCTGAAATCACACCGGAGAACCCACGAGTAGCAGGGCCAGTAACCCTAGGTCTCAAATCACCATGGTCCATAAACCTTGAAGGTCCTAGAAGTGTTGAACAGGACGGTGAGAGGCCCATCGGAGCCTTGGTGAAAGGGAGGTGACCGGAGATGGCCGGAAAACAATCCAGGCGGGACATTCTAGGGATTGATTCACATGGTGGGGGTTTTGGGGTCTCAAAAATAAAGAGAACCAGTGATCTAGGGTTTCATGGCGGTTGATGGTTGAATGGGGTGAGATTGGAGGCGGCCGGAGCGGCTGTGGAGTTCATCAGAGAAGAGAGAACCAGAAGGTTCTAGAGAGAAGGGAGAGGGAGAGACGATATAGAGAGAGAGACGGTCTCAAAGAAATGAGGGGTTTGGGGGGGTAATTGATTTTAATTATGGGAATTAAATCCGGGTCGTTGATCTCATTTGATCAACGGCTCAGATTAAAAAAAGATTGGACCGGGTTATTTTAGGGATTGGGCTGGGTTTGTTTAAATAGGGTATTGGGCCATTTAAAAATCTGATAGGGGTGTGGCCAATTTGGCTACAATTGAAATAATAAGGGTTGTTTGTTAAATTGCCAATTTCCCCTTCTGTTATTTTATGAAAAATAGTAAAAAATAATTTGAAAATAAATTAAAGGTACTGGGCTATTAATAACATATAAATATTAATGTAAAAATACTAAAAGTGATTTTATAATTATAAAATGCTGTTAATTGTAAAGTATGCTATAATTGCAATTATATGCAATTTAGCTTAAAAAATACCAAATAAATTTGTAAAAATACATAAAAGTTACCTTAACTATATTTAGTATAAATATGAGAATAAAAATCAATTAGTCATCAAAAATGATAATTTTTGGGAATAACTATTGATTTTATACTGTTAAAAATGGACAATAAATTGATTTTAAAAACTTTAAAAATTAGGAAAAATGCCAAAAAGCTTAGCTATGCTTATATATGCATATACATGCTATTTTGAAAGTAAAATATACAGGGAAAAATTGGGTATCAACAGCTGCCCCTCTTTACCCGAGAAGGATGAAAGAGTTGTCGGGTAAAGATATGATGGCCAATTTTGACCGAAAGAAAGGATTTGAAGAATTTTGACCGAGCTCTGGTTCCTGAGGTGCCTACATATCCCTGGTTTTACACGAATCAGGCCATATGTTGTTCGGGGATCCGTCGGCGGAACATGCCGATGGAGATTTTGAAAGACGGACGCAATATTTGGTTGGGAAGGATGGTCAGGGACCGATGGGCTGCGGGAACCGGAGCGAGATCGCTCCTGCTGTGATGGCCGTTGCTAGCCGGTGTACCTGCAAATAAGCAATACGAGCATATATCGTGCATAAATTTAAACGTGATGCAAGTTCCCATTGGACCATGAATGATTGTCTTCAGACGGGTAGGATGACGTCCTCAGACCATGACGTCCTGGGCCACGAAGCGTATAATAGAGGATTCGCAGGCTATGAAATGATGTTCTCGGGCTATGAAAATGATGCTCCAAACCATGATGCCTTTGAATAATGATATGCAGAAGACAAAAGCAGGGTCCTCAGTCCATGGCATGACGTTCTCGAGCTATGAAAATGGTGCCTCCGAAAAATGACGCCTTTGGACAATTTGGCGATCTTTCAGCCCATGAAATGCAGGATTTGGCGATGTTTCAGCCGATGAAATGCAAGATTTGGCGATGTTTCAGCCGATGAAATGCAAGATTTGGCGATGTTTCAGCCGATGTAAAGCATAAATATAAATGGCGATATTTCAGCCGACATAGAAAATTTGAATAAAATTGGCGATGTTTCAGCCGACATAGAGATTTAAAGATAGTTGGCGATGTTTTAGCCGATGTAAAGCATAAATAAAATTGGCGATGTTTCAGCCGACATAGAGATTTAAATATAGTTGGCGATATTTCAGCCGATGTAAAGCATAAATAAAATTGGCGATGTTTCAGCCGACATAGAGATTTAAATATAGTTGGCGATATTTCAGTCATGCAAAGATTTGAATAAAGTTGGCGATATTTCATCCGGTGCAAAGATTCAAATAGGGTTGGCGATATTTCAGTCGATGCAAAGATTTAAATAGAGTTGGCGATATTTCAGCCGACATAGAGATAGATAGAATTGGCGATATTTCAGCCATGCAGAGATTTAAATAAAGTTGGCGATATTTCAGTCATACAGAGATTTAAATAATGTTGGCGATATTTCAGCCATGCAGGATTTAAATAAAATTGGCGATATTTCAGCCATGCAGGATTTAAATAAAATTGGCGATATTTCAACCGACAGGTGGAGACAATGCTTAGTCTCGGAAGGCATAAAGGTAGCCTTATGCAATACAAGAAAAATGCAGGATGGAGGTAGAGCTTAACCTTGGAAGGCAGAAAAGTAGCCATATGCAATGCGAGGAAATGCAGGATGGAGGTAGCGCTTAACCTCGGAAGGCAGAAAGGTAGCCTTATGCAATGCAAGAAATAAAGGTGGAGAGTAACGAAATCTCTTAGCTGATAGACGATAGCTGATAGTTGATTGTGTCATTGTGTCCGCTGGGGATGTCATGTGCGGACAACACTTATAAGTGACCGATGATTCTGAGAGTTGTACTCCTGCAAAATAGGAGTATGTAACCGTATCTGATGGTTCTATGTCTTGGGGTGTCTGCATTCAAAGAAAGATCGTGAGTTTTGTCAAGGGGGAAGGTTAGTTCGTCTTCCCGTGGACTCCGCTCGTCCTACTCGGCTCTTGTTTTCATTGGGGTAGCATCGCTAAACAAAGCAATTTGACAGTAGCCATGGATGATCAAAAATATGATGTAACTACATAATAAAAATGATTTTCTTTTAGATGAACCGACGACTGCGACGCGGTTCAAGACATTGCGACCTCTTTTGCTCCGGAATTTTGAGGGTCCTCCTCAAAATTCTGTCCCAGTTTACTGGGCTGGTACTTCTGACGACTGCGTGCGACGAATGGCTGAAAGTTGACTTCGGAATTTTGAGGGTCCTCCTCAAAATTCTGCCCAGTTTCCAATATCGGGGGAAAATGAAATTTTATTGGATTGTAACCGAACCCATAAGGCTGCCTACGTATCCCCTCTTAAACGGGAATCAGGTCAAACGTAGTTCAAATTACATCATAAAGAAATCATAATGATTACACATAATAACGCTTGACTGCATCTGAATTAATTGGCTTTGGCCAGACTTTTCCATCCATTTCTGCGAGTATGAGGGCTCCTCCTGTTAGGACCCGGTGAACTATGTACGGGCCTTGCCAGTTAGGAGAGAACTTTCCTTTGGCCTCAACCTGATACGGGAAAATTTTCTTCAGCACCAGCTGCCCCGGTGTGAATTGTCTTGGCTTGACTCTTTTGTTGAAAGCTCTTGACGTTCTGTTCTGATACAATTGACCATGGCAAACTGCATTCATTCTCTTTCTGTCTATAAGGGCTAACTGCTCGTAGCGACTCTTTACCCATTCTGCATTTTCAAGGTCTGCTTCCTATATAATCCTCAGGGAGGGAATCACTACCTCGGCCGGGATGACTGCCTCGGTACCATAAACCAACATATAGGGAGTCGCCCCGGTTGAGGTGCGAACCGTGGTACGGTATCCCAATAAAGCAAATGAGAGCATTTCGTGCCACTGCTTGTGTTTCTCTATCATTTTCCTCAGTATCTTCTTAATGTTCTTATTGGCTGCTTCTACAGCTCCATGCATCTGAGGTCTGTAGGCCGTAGAATTCTTGTGCTTAATCTTGAAGGTCTCACACATTACTTTCATCAGGTTGCTATTGAGATTGGAACCATTATCAGTAATGATTGACTCTGGGATGCCGAACAGGCAAATGATACGGTCGCGGACAAAGTTTGCCACAACCTTCTTGGTCACTGCCTTATATGGTGCTGCTTCAACCCATTTGGTGAAATAATCAATTGCCACTAGAATTAACCTGTGCCCGTTTGATGCGGCAGGTTCGATAGGTCCAATGACATCCATTCCCCAAGCGGCGAACGGCCATGGCGAGCTCGTTGCATTAAGCTCATTAGGAGGCACCTTTATTATATCTGTATGTATCTGACAACGATGGCATTTTCGGACATACCGGATGCAGTCCATCTCCATAGTCATCCAAGAATAACCAGCTCGGAGTATTTTCTTGGCTAAGACGAAACCATTCATATGTGGGACACAGGTCCCTACATGAACTTCTTCTAATAACCTGGACGCTTCCTTTGCTTCGACACACCTTAGCAATCCCAAATCAGGAGTCCTCCTATAAAGGATTCCTCCGCTGTGAAAGAAGTGATTGGATAACCTTCGCAGTGTGCACTTCTAAGTAGCGTTTGCAAGTTCTGGATATTCCCCTGTTGTCAAATACCTTTTGATATCATGGAACCAAGGTTTTCCGTCTGTTTCTTCCTCGACATGAGCACAGTAAGCGGGTTGATCCTGGATTTTTACCGGGATAGGATCAATGAAGTTCTTATCTGGATGCTGAATCATGGATGATAGAGTGGCCAATGCGTCGGCGAACTCATTCTAGACTCTGGGGACGTGCTGGAATTTTATCTTTGTAAACCTCTTCCTCAACTCCTGTACATGATGCAAATACGGGAGTATCTTGGAGTTCTTGGTTGCCCATTCTTCTCGGACCTGATGTATGAGAAAGTCGGAATCCCGATCACTAGTAACTCTTAGACGTTCATGTCAATAGCCATCTTGAGCCCTAAGATGCAGGCTTCGTACACGGCCATATTGTTGGTGCACGGGAACCTGAGGTTGGCGGATACCGGATAATGCTGGCCGGTTTCTGATACTAGGACTGCTCCTATGCCAACTCCCTTGAAATTTTGCTGCTCCGTCGAAAAACATCCTCCAACCGTCATAGGATTCTGCAATGTCCTCTCCTATGAAAGAGACCTCTTCGTCAGGAAAATACATCTTTAGAGGCTCGTATTCTCCGTCCATGGGATTTTCGGCAAGATGATCTGCCAGTGCTTGTCCTTTGATCGCTTTCTGGGTCACGTAGACAATATCAAATTCACTCAGCAGGATTTGCCATTTGGCTAGCTTGCCCATGGGCATGGGCTTCTGAAAGATGTACTTTAGCGGATCCATCCTTGATATGAGATAAGTGGTATAGGCACCGAAATAATGCCTCAACTTATGAGCTACCCAGGTCAGAGCACAACAGGTGCGTTCTAATAGAGAGTACCGGGCCTCGTATGGAGTGAACTTCTTGCTGAGATAGTAGATGGATTGCTCATTTCTCCCTGTTTCATCATGTTGTCCCAAAACACAACCGAATGCCCCATCCAGTACTGCAAGGTGGAGCAATAGCGGTCTACCCGGTTCTGGTGGAACCAGAACTGGCGGCGTTGACAGGTATTCCTTGATTCTGTCGAAGGCTTTCTGACAATCATCAGTCCATTTAGTGGCGGTGTCCTTCTTCAACATCTTAAAGATTGGTTCACAAATGATAGTGGACTGAGCTATGAACCGGCTGATGTAGTTGAGTCTCCCCAGGAAACTCATAACCTCTTTCTTGTTCTTTGGCGGTGGCAAGTCTTGAATGGCCTTAACCTTTGATGGATCTAGTTCTATCCCATCGACTTACGATGAACCCAAGCAATTTCCCGGCAGGAACCCCGAATGCACATTTGGCGGGATTCAGTTTCAAGTTGTACCTTCTCAATCTGTTGAAGAACTTCCTCAGATCTTCCATGTGGTCAGTGGCTTTCTTGGATTTGATGATGACATCGTCTACATACACCTCGATCTCTTTGTGTATCATGTCATGGAAAATAGTAGTCATGGCCCTCATGTAGGTGGCCCCAGCATTCTTTAATCCAAATGGCATCATCTTGTAACAATACATCCCCCACGGTGTAATGAAAGCCGTTTTCTCCGTGTCTTCCTCGTCCATCCATATCTGATGATACCCAGCAAAACAATCAACAAATGACTGCAGCTCGTGCTTGGCGCAGTTGTCAATCAGAATGTGTATGTTAGGGGAAGTCGTCTTTCGGACTGGCCCGGTTGAGATCCCGGTAGTCGACGGAGACCCTAACCTTCCCATCCTTCTTCGGCACTGGCACAATGTTGGCCAACCATGTTGGATACTCCACTACCCTGAGAACCTTGGCTTTGACTTGTTTGGTGACTTCTTCCTTGATTTTCAAACTCATGTCTGGCTTGAACTTTCTGAGCTTCTGCTTTACCGGCGGACATGTCGGATCTGTTGGCAGTTTGTGAGCTACAATAGATGTACTGAGACCGGTCATATCATCATACGACCAGGCAAATATGTCCTCATATTCTTTTAAGAATTCCGTGTACTATTCCTTTTCCGATGGTGACAGGTGAACACTGATGCGCGTTTCCTTGACATTCTCTGTATTCCCCAAGTTGACAACCTCAGTTTCGTCCAAGTTAGACTTAGGCCTATTCTCAAAGTTCTCAACCTCTTTCACAACCTCTTCTGGTATATCATCCTCTTCTGAGTCTGTATCCGTTTGTTGCGTTATCTCGTCGCATGTCACATTCGTTGGTTCATCAAAATAAGTAATAGTAATGCTGTGTAAATAAAGTAAATGATAGAGAAAATAATAAGAGCAAAATTTATAAGAAACTGAAATACTTTGATAAATTCCATAATTGTTTTGAATATGGGAGCTCTTTTCGAAATTTAAAGAAAGTATGGAAAGGAAATCAACTAGCGAAAAAGTAAAAGATAATGCATAGTGCTTTGTTCAGCCTTGCTACCCCGAAGCTTTTCGGGCCTTGGTGGTTCTGATGGACCAATTATTGAGGCGCGCTCCTCGGCTCACGGCTTGTATGGAAAGGCCTTCCTCCCCCTCCTCCTTGAAAATGACACAACAGTCCATACTATCATCCTCCAGGAACAAGTTCCTCATTGCTGCTAATGCTTCCTCTTCTTCTGACCCATATATGACATCTGTTGGCTGGAAAGTCTGCTCCAGGCGAGGTATCGGATGCTCCGGTGGGTAGTAGGGACTGCTCCATGGTGGCGACCAGTCTTTGAATTCTTCCCAGGTGTACTCGTATCCCAAACCAAAAGTGGTACCATGTTTTTTCAGCTTGATGGGTTTGGCGATTCCCTGGAGGTTTTTGCCAAGTCCCTTGCCAGGCTCATATCCACACCAATTCAGTATACTTTCGATCTTGTTATCCCACCACTTGTTCTTGTCTACGGCGTTGACTCGCTCAATGAGATGGTAGGTTTCTCCGCCTATCTTCCTTCTTCCTCCGATCGATGGGATGGTCTGACGACTGTATATGGGATTACTACCGTCACCGTGAATAATCAACTCTTGGTGATTCCACTCGAACTTCACTGCCTGGTGCAGGGTTGATGCTACAGCTCCAGCAGCGTGGATCCAAGGTCGTCCCACTAGTAAGTTGTAAGATACTGGGATGTCTATCACTTGAAAGTCAACGTCGAACCAAGTCGGTCCCATTTGCAGACACAAACTGATTTCCCCAATAGTGGACCTTTGGGAACCATCGAAGGCTTTGACGTTGATGGCCCCATCCTTGATCTCATGCAGGCTCTTTCCCAATGTTCTGAGAGTCACCAATGGGCAAATACTTAGGCTGGACCTCCGTCAATCAAAGTCCTGGTGATGAAATAGCCTTCACATTGCACAGTGATGTGCAACGCTTTGTTGTGGCATAACCCTTCTGGGGGCAACTCATCCTTGTAGAAAGTGATTTTATGACTCTCCAATATCTGCCCTACCATGTTCGCCATTTCTCCTCCNTACTGTGTCGCTAGCGTCTTGAGTGTATGATGACATCGTCTACATACACCTCGATCGCTTTGTGTATCATGTCATGGAAAATAGTAGTCATGGCCCTCATGTAGGTGGCCCCAGCATTCTTTAATCCAAATGGCATCATCTTGTAACAATACATCCCCCACGGTGTAATGAAAGCCGTTTTCTCCGCGTCTTCTTCGTCCATCCATATCTGATGATACCCAGCAAAACGATCAACAAATGACTGCAACTCGTGCTTGGCGCAGTTGTCAATCAGGATGTGTATGTTCGGCAAGAGGAAGTCATCTTTCGGACTGGCCCGGTTGAGGTCCTGGTAGTCGACATAGACTCTGACCTTCCCGTCCTTCTTTGGCACTAGCACAATGTTGGCCAACCATGTTGGATACTCCACTACCCTGAGAACCTTGGCTTTGACTTGTTTGGTGACTTCTTCCTTGATTTCCAAACTCATGTCTGGCTTGAACTTTCTGAGCTTCTGCTTTATCGGCGGGCATGTCGGATCTGTTGGCAGTTTGTGAGCTACAATAGATGTACTAAGACCGGTCATATCATCATACGACCAGGCAAATATGTCCTCATATTCTTTTAAGAATT
>NW_017679720.1:0-4999 GCF_001879085.1 Nicotiana attenuata | reverse complement strand
ATCATCTTCTACCTCGATCATATGCACGCCTCCACCCTTATGATTAGGCAAGGGATTGTTGCGAACATTAGGAGCAGGCTCCTTCGCCACGATGATTTTGTTGTCAATTAGAGCTTGGATTTTGTCTTTCAAAGATCGGCACTCATCAATGGTATGCCCTTTCATGCCGGAATGGTATGCATAGGTTTTGTTCGGGTTGACCCATTGGGAAGGATTTTCTGGAGTTATGGCAGGGGATTGGGGTGACGTAACCGGCTGCTTTGAGTCTTTCATATAGCTGGTCGATTGGCTCGGCGATGGCGGTGTATTGCTTGGGAGGTCTACGGTCGAAATTAGGACGTGGCTTGGGAAAGTTTTGGCGGGCGGGAGGTGATTGATAGTGAGAAGGCTGAGCATTATAGGCTTGGTAGACGGGTGCGGGTTGGGAATATCTTGGCGAGGTAGGTTGATATGTGGGGGATGGAGATGATTGGTAAGTCGGTGGTGGAATTTGGTAAGAGGGCGGAGGTGCTTGGTAATTAGGGATGGGTTGATATGTGAGAGGAGGTATTGGGTAAGCTTGGTATTTTACTGAGGATTTCGTTCTCTGTGCAATCATCAAGGCACTCACATCCTTTTTCTTGGACGTGCCACCAGACTGTAGAGCCTTGTTGGTAGCCTGCAATGCCTCAAAATTAGTGACCATACTACTTTTAATGCCTTCCTCAATCCTTTCCCCTAGCTTGATGATGTCGGAGAATTTCTGGCCTTCGATCAACATCAACCTCTCATAATACTGTGGATCCTGAGCTCGGACGAAAAACCTGTTCATCTGTTCTTCTTCCAAGGCCGGCCTGACCTTAGCAGCCTCTGATCTCCAACGAGTAGCATACTCGCGGAATGTCTCCGCAGGTTTCTTCTTCAAATTCTGGATGTAGAATACATCTGGCGCATTCTCCGTATTGAATCTGAACCTATCCATGAAATCGGACGCCATTCCTACCCAGCTTGTCCACTTCTTGGCGTCTTGGCTAATGTACCAAGATAGAGCATCACCTTTCAAACTTCTCATGAAGAGCTTCATGCGAATCTTTTCATCTTTTTCGACTCCGACCAGCTTATCACAGTATGTCCTCAAATGGACTCTAGGATCCTCTGAGCCATCAAACATCTCCAACTTGGGAGGTTTGTACCCCTCGCGAAGTTCGACGTCTGGCTAAATGCAAAGGTCCTCATAATTCAGCCGCTCAATACCTTTGTTTCCTTTAACACCTTGGACTCGGCTAGTCAGTTTCTTGAGTTCTGCGGCCAGGTTCTTGATGAGACAGTCTTTGTCGTCAGACTCCAGTGTGCTTGAGATAGGTTGAGTGTATTGTGGTATGGTTGTCCACATAGATGGGGGTATGGTGGGGATGATCATTTGTGTTTAGTGGTTCGGGAATGAGTAGCGGGGTGTTGTTTGGAGTGTGACATGTGTTGCAGTTCTGATGGGGAGCAGGTTGTTTCTGTGGTTTCGGGATGTTCTGTGGAGGTATAGGATTTTTAGCATTGGGAAAATTGACATCCGGGGTAGTGAGGGAAAATGACAAATTTTCCAAGTTCCGAACTTGGTCTAGTTCTTCTTGGAATTTCAGTAACTTCTGTTCGAGTTGGGTGGCGCTTTCTTTGGAACCCTGAATACCCTGAGGAACCTCTACCCTTTCAACTGAGTTCTCCTTCCTGATATTGCTCAAGTCTTCCATTTTTGCTTTGTTCTTGTTTCTGATAGGACTCAGAAGAGGAAGAGGTAGAGGGCCCTTAGATCTTGGGGAGTAGGATGATGATGCCAGAGTGCACGAACTAACCTTTTGGGGAGGGGAATAAAACAAAAGTAAAAACAAAAAGGTAACAAGTTAGTGAGGGTTATGAGAAAAAATGTTGCAATATTTAAACACATAGTATAAGAATATAAATCGTGTCCTAAATTGGGTGCCTCGTTGTGCCCGAGCTAGGACTAGCGACAAGTTGATCTGGAGAACTTATAATGCTAAGTGCCTCATTTTATTGATAAAAATAAGATGAATCCCAAACCGACACTAAAATTGCGGAAAGTAAAATGTCACTAATGGCCATTGGCCTTATTACATTTTAAAGCGAAAAGAAAAAAGACCCCTAACAACTTGATCCCAGAAGGACTTTCCGCAGACTCGGCATCTTTAGCTCCATCGAACAGCTTCACCAGCTCGCGCAGTCCCAGCAGCAAATAAGCCCTAGCGAAGTGTCCTCCTTCATTTCCCTCAGAGTTTTTGCAATTTTCGATCCTCTGGATGAATTTTCTTTCCAACTCTACCAAACCTCGCTCCAAATACCCTAGTCGTTTGTTGGCGCTGACAGCCATATCTTTCTATTCTTCGATCAACTTCTGATTTGCTTCTTGAATTTCCTGATGTTCACTTTCGCAGTCCCTGATCCTCTTGCGCAATTGGTTGTACTTAACCTGTATTTCAGCCCTCTCGTCGATGACCCTATGACCTCGAATAGACCCGGGCTGTCCCAACCCACCATGATCTTCTTCTAACCAACCTGGATAGTATGGGGTGTAACCGGCATGGTATCTGTCAGGTTCTATGGAATCCTTTTCCAGTATGATTTTGCAACTCCACATGTGTTGAGCTTGACATTTGTACGGGCTATCGTCGGCTTGGAAATCGGCCCTGAAGTGACTCATCTTTTCGACCTTTGGTATGACCCGCTTCCTCCCTGCCTGCCTCATGACTCGGAGAGGGACATAGGGATAAGTTCCTCTCAGACCAATGAGTATAAGGATATGGAGCGTCCCGAGAGCGGATGATGAACTCTCCAGTAGGGAACCATTCAAACATCCACTGCACTTTGTCTTCTTTCAGATTTTCAAACAACTCTACCCATCCTCTAGCGTCTTCCGGTTGAGCAAACATGTTAGGCATATAGTTCATTCTCTTGGGATGATGGAAGGCTATATGATCATTCCACGGCCTTCGTAGAAGCTCTTGATGGTATTGACCCCTTTGGAGATGTTCTATAAGCCAGAGTTGGAGTAGTAAGTTGCAACCCTCGAAGTGATTGGCCCCTCGTTGACAGTTTTCCAGGGCTCGGTATATCTCAGCGACAATCATAGGTATTATGCTAAAAGGCTGCCCGCCAATTCCTTCCATTAGAGTCTTGGTGACCATGGCTAGTCTGGTATGGATCCTAGCTTTCTTCATAGGAAACACTATCATCCCCAAAAAGCAGAACATAAAGACGAAGACCCTCCTGTGGATATGCCCAAATGATGTGAGAGCGAATTCATCTGGGTAGGTACGGTAGGACATGCTATGGCCGTACCTCTCGTACAGATAGTCGAAAGGAATGTAAGAGTCCTTCAAACAGGTCAAGTCTGGGTTTTTCTTCAATCCCATCATATTGAGGAAACCCCTACCCTTGAAATTTTCTGGCATAAGCAAACCCGGAGTCTCCCAAGGAATACCTACTAATCCTCCTATTTCCTCGAGCAGAGGTGTCATTTCAACGTATTTTCACGTTCATAATGATTATAATAATTGCAGTAAAAATTACAACGGCATTGAAGGAAAGTAGTTGATGAAAGCATTAAAGAAAAAGAAACAAAAAACCAAGTCAGTTTCGAATAAGGACATTAAATAAAGCAATAAAAAGCAATAAAGCCACAAATAACATGAAGTGGTAAAAGCCTAAAGATTTCCCCAGCAGAGTCGCCATGCTGTCGACGCCCCCTTTTTCTCACGAAATCGGGTTTACGATATTTGGGCGGACAACTCTATTCCCGTTTGGGATTTGGGTTTTTGGATTTGAACAGTCGCCACCTAATGATTAAGTGCATTAGGACACTAAGGGTTTTTGAGTTGGAAAACCAGAGTTCGGGTAAGGGCTAGAAATTATCTCGAGGGGAAGGTGTTAGGCACCCCTCAAGATCCACTAGTGTGGTTCCTGGCCATGTCATATTGTGACTTTAAATGCAAACAACAAGTAGGCAAACAAATACAAAGGGGTTTTCACATAATAGTTGCAAGAGATTAAGGAAGTTAAAGAAACTGAATTTGATAGTGGAAGCAGTTTTGAAATCTTGAATAAAGGAAGAAATTTCATATAGTTGTAGCAAGTTAAAAGCAGTTTAAAAACTGAAGTTTGGCAAAAAAAGTAGTTGGAATTATGAAAATAAAACGTATAAATAAGGGTAGGGGTCCTGGGTTTATACATAATATGGATCACTCCACACAACACCCGGTAACCGTTTATACACGTGGTGTTATCGCGTGGTCATCATATCCATATCTACCCGTTCCCACCCCGTTAAGGTATTAAACGCGGAATGGTCTCGTTTTACCTATTGCTTGCTATTACCCGCCCCATCTTATCAGTCCCGGAGGCACTTAGGACCACTAATCCTAAAGGGTAGGATATTAGGCTGATTGGTTTCAAAGGATAAAAATCTAAGGCGACATACAAAACATATCTGCATGTTGGGGGGAAGCATGTAGACATATAAAGGCTCATATATACCTCCTCAAAACTAAAACACATCAATAGCATGACTTAAACACAATTAAGGTCTCAAAAGATAGGAGCAGTTAAAACTTGGTTTTGAAAATGAAGTAGTAGCAATAATAGCATGATTCTGGGCAGAGATGAGTAGCCTAGTAAATAAAATCAGAAGCTCAATAAAAGTAAGTAGGTGCATCATTTCAAAATCGTTTTCAGCAGAAGTTTTGTTTAAAAAAAAGCTGAGTGAACTTCAGAAAATCAAAAACAAGAATAGCAAGTAGTTAAAACTTAAAGAAGTTGGTTGGTTTTAGGCAATAGAAACACAATTGATCAGTTCTTATCGGGCCTGAAGTTTGCCTAGGCGTCGTTACACATTGTCTGGTTATTTAGACAATGAAACACACTATATTTTGATTCTGATTTATAAAGGTACGCGTGATCCCATGACATTGTCTATGTCAGGGTTGCAGGTTGGAGTGGAGAGGTTCATTGGGTCATG
>NW_017679719.1:4448-15885 GCF_001879085.1 Nicotiana attenuata | reverse complement strand
AAACTGTGTCAAGCACTCTCACTTACTCCTAGGTTATTAAGTTCTGCCCCTCTGGTATGTGTACTGCTTAGAGATCCTTGAGATTGCTCAGAACTCTGGCATGTCAGGGCTGGCTCTTCCACACTGCACATAATCAGTCTTTATTTGAGAAATTCTGGGTGTGAGCACTACCCGGGATCCTTGAGGTCCTTAGGGAACTCTGACACACCTGGACACAAATGTGGCAATGAAATCTTTGGCATTTGAGACTACTGAAGGCCTGGTACCCCAGGTTTGCTTTGGGCTTGCATCATGCTCCCTATAGCTTAATTTATATTGCATCTATGTAATTTATTTATTTCTGGTCTGTAATAATTATTTGTAAACAAATACTGGGGTAACTAGTGAAACGGGTGGGTAGTTGTATGATACTGTGGGTAAAACTGGGTAGGAAACATGCTATAGGCTCTATATTCTGCAACTCTGCATTAGAAGCCATGTTCTAGGATTACTGTGTTTATTTGTATTCTAACCATGTTGAACTTGTGCATTAGATATCCTGCTTTTAGGGCCTTCACGTTTACTGATTCAGCATGTTGCATGCTCAATTCCTAAGTACTGTCACATAGACATCCTGCTATCTAATAATCTTAATAAAACTATCATTCTTGTATGCATTAGATACCATGTTCTTAGGAACTCTGTTTGCATCTGTTTGAACCACGTCTATTTCGATTAAATCAGTAGCTGCCCATGAAAAGGTTTAAAACAAGCTCACGTATAGGTATCATATCGCCTGTTATAACATGTATCACCTAGATCAGCATGCTCATAGGTTGAACAATCTCCAACTATTCAAACAGTTCCTGTAGTAGTGATCACGTATAGTCCCCACGCCTAGGCAAGCCTTAGGTGGTCAATGTCCTTATAAAACTAGAAAGTGCGTTTCAATTGTGTATAAACTGCTTAAGTCTCACAGGTTTAAAACCAATAAGCAAACTGACTTGGACCCTGCCATTGAGTTCTGAAATATCGTTGCAAGATCTGTGTACTGATATTCACCTAGATATCCTGTCCTAGGATTCTTTGTAGAAATTACCTGAATCTGTGTTTTTGACGTGCTATTTATTTGCCTATATGCATGCGGAGGTAAACATGAGCCTTTTAGTTGCTTTTTTCCCTATTTGCTTGTCCTACGTGTTATTAGTTTGTCGCCTAGATTTTTGCCTTTTAAATACATTAGGTTTGTCTAGAACTGCCCAGATTTAAAGGTCCTAAGCTCCTCCGGGACTATAAGGAAGGGACGGGTAGCAGCACGCTTAGAGGTCGTTAATCAAACTCGCTTATATAACCATTAAGAGGGTAATGGGTAGTAAAGGGATATGATGACCTGCACGCTAATGTCACGTGTAGCCCCTCTAGTTCAGGAGGATTACCGGGCATTGCACAGATTGATCCTGTAGGCAAATCAACCTAGGACTCCCCTTTTCCCAATTTCTATATGTGTTTAAATTATCTAAACTCCCCCTTTCTTTACGTATGCATGTGTAAGTTGTCCAAACCTCTTTACCTTCATTATCTGAACTTCCTTGATCATATATGCATTTAGATGGGGAAAACTACTTTATTTGTAAATACGTGCTTACTTGTTAATTGACTAATTCACATAGTTTAAGTTCGGCTGGGACCCACCGTTGTGGACCGCGAGGGGTCCCTAACACCTTCCCCTCAAGGTTATTTCGAGACCTTACCCTAATCTCTGGTAATGCAAACTAGTTATACGAGTTAATCGCTCTAGGTGCCCTAACGCACCTTAATCAGTTAGGTGGCGACTCTTCAAATACCCAATTCCCAAAAGGAAACGATTTGTTCCCCCATGAATGTCGAAACTCGGACTCCGCGAAGGAAAATGGGGGCGCGAAAACATGGCGACTCCACTGGGGATATCTGTAGGCTCTTACCATAACGAACTTATTTTTGTGAATTAGTCCAAGCATGCCTTATCCCGTGTACCCTTTCCCCTTTATTTGGATGTAACTGCTTATTTATGATTTCTTCATTTTCCTGAAACTGACCTGTCTCTTTGTTTTCTTTTTTCGGAACTGTCTTTCAATTATTTAAATACTGCATTTATCATTTTTATTTACGTGCAAATACTTGACAACATGCTATTTATTGTTGCATAAATCATGCTCAACATCATATTCCGCTCGTGCGTAATCAATCCTATAGCAACGTTTGATGAGTGTTTACGCTCTTCCTATATATCACCCTTTAAATTCGAAAAGACGTATTTGCGGTAAAACTAGTCGATCAGCAGTGCGTTCGACGGTTCCGTGCCTGTCCCCCTCAAGTTGTCCGCTTGAGGGTCCCAGTCTAGACCTCTATAGCAGCCTTACTCTGATTAATTGTACATGCATCATGGTCAAACCTAGCTGGGTTAATATGTTGTCCGCATAATAACCCTTTAAGACAAGCCTTGTCCAAAAGTCCATTGGGTTTTTCACAAATCCCAACGGACGTAATCACGATTATGTGCATTAATTTACAGAAATAAAGTGCCAATATACTAATCATTACTGTATAAATAGACGAACCTGGAGGGGGAAAGGGCCTAACTATCTCTTGTTTTGCAGAAAATGAGGCACGAAGTCCCTAGATTCGGTATGGTCAGTAGCATACCTCCACTTTTGATAGATTGGTGGAGGGACCTTCCCTCAAGTGACCAAAATCATGTGAAAAGAGTCTTAGGGAATTTGCCATCACTATTGGATCTTCAACCAAACAAGATGCTAATCGAGGCTGCCACTCTGTTTTGGGATAAGGAAAGGGCTGTGTTCCGCTTTGGAGATATAGAAATGACTCCCCTCCTAGAGAAAATAGGAGGATTTGCTGGGTTGCCTTAGGATAGCCCTGGTCTGCTAGCACCTGAAAATCGCACCACCGGAGGGTTCCTTAAGATGATGGGGCTGAAGAAAAATGATGGTTTGGAGTGCCTGAAAAACTCCTACGTACCTTTTGACTTCCTTTATGAAAGATATGGTCACAACAGCTCTTACCGTATATTTGACGATGAGTTCTCAATCACCTCCTTGGGCTGGGTTCATCGTAGGGTCTTCGTGTTCATTGTGTGCTTCTTGGGCATGCTGGTATTCCCAATCCAAGGGGATAGAATCCATACTAGGCTGGCCATGGTGGCCAAAACTCTGATGGACGGGATCGAGGGGCAATCATATACTATTGTCCCTATGATCATTGCAGATATGTACCGGGCCTTGGAACGTTGTCAGAAGGGGTTCAGATTCTTTGAGGGTTGCAACTTGCTGTTACAAGTCTAGCTGTTAGAACATCTCCAAAGGGGCCAATACCGCCAAGAGTTTCCACGAAGGCCATGGAATGACCACATAGCTTTTCATCACCCTAAGAGAATGACTTATATTCCGGACATGTTTGCTCAACCCAAGGATGCTATAGGATGGGTATAGTTTTTCAACAAGTTAACCGAGGACCAGGTTCAGTGGATGTTCGAGTGGTTCCCCACCGACGAGTTCATCATCAGATCCAGAGACGTTCCACACTTGGTGTTGATTGGGTTAAGGGGGATATACCCTTATGCTCCCCTCAGGGTTATGAGACAGGCAGGTAGGAGACAAGTCGTACCGCGAGTCGCTAAAATGAGTCACTTCATAGCCGATTTTCAGGGTGACGCCATCCCATATAAGAATGAAGCACAACATATGTGGACTTTGAAGATTGTTGTGGAGAAGGATACTATCGAGCCGGACCGATATCATGCGGGCCATTCATACTTTTACCCTTCATGGTTGGATGATAATCTATCAGGAGTGTTTGAGCCAAGGGTTGGTCCAGGAAACAGGGTCATAGATGAGTTTGCCGAAGCAGAGGTGGATACAACAAGCTGCGCAAAAGAGTTCGAGAGTCTGAAGCTGAACATGTGGCGCAACATAAGGCCGATATGGAAATGATTAACGAGTGGAAAGAAAGAGCTGTTAAATCCAGCGAGAGGCTGGAATATCTGGAGTACAGTTTAATGGAATTGGAGGGGAAGATAAGAAAGAGGGTCACCGACTGCCAGAACGCTGAAGGAAATGAAGGAGGGCATTTGGCAAGAGCATTCCTACTGTTGAACCTGTGCGAGCTGGGAAAGTTGATCAACAATAGCATCCGGTCTGGAGAGGGTCCTTCTGGGTCCAAGTAGATTAGATTTACTTGCTTTCCTTTTAAATGTAATAAGGCCAAGTGCCACTAGCAACATTATCTTATTTAGTTTGGGTCGTTTACTTTTACATTAATGAGATGAGGCAATTATTGGCACTAAATTTCTCCAAATTTATTTGTCGCTAGGCCTACCTCGGGCACAACGGGGCCCTTAAATTAGGACGCGAATTTACATTCCCGCAGTATGTGTTTAAATATTGCAAACATTTCAAAACCCTTACTGACTTGTTTACCTTTTGTTTTTCTTTATTCTTTATTCACATCCCCTAAGGTTGGTTCGCTCATACTGGCATCATCAGCGTACCACACCAGATCTAAAGGCCCTCCACCTCCTCCTCCTCCAAGTAATACAAAGAGTAAAGGGAAAGCTAAAATGGACGACTTAAGTGGTATTCAAAAGGAGAATGTGGAAAATGCAGAAACTTCACACGGACGGAGTACTCCGGCACCAAATGACCTAGTTTTGAGGTTAGAACAAAAGATATTGGAGCTGCATGGAGAGCTTGAGCAGGTCCGCAACTTGGAAAACCTATCCCTCACCCCGAATGTCCCCGATGTCAACCAACAAAACACCAGAAACCCAGCACCTCCCCAAAATACATTGAACCAACATCCACAAAACCCTCTTGCACTGCATCAATATGCAACTCCACCTCAAAATTTCAATCCCTTACCAACTACGCCACAACACCACCATAAACCAATCCACTACCCACCAACCGCCACTTACCACACTCCCCAAAACACACCACAACCCATTCCCGATCCTCAAAACTCAACCAATGACCATCACTACACCCAGGCTCCTGGCACGCACCAAAATAACCCTATATACGTGGAAATCGTACCTCACTCTACCCAACCAACCTCGTATACACCAGAATCCGCTGAGAAGGACCTGCTCATCAAGAACATGGCTGAGGAACTCAAGAAATTGACAAGTCGGGTTCAGGGTGTCGAAGGAGGCAAAAGGATAGAAGGTTTGAACTATGAAGACCTATGCATACAGCCAGATGTAGAACTGCCGGAGGGTTACAAACCTCCCAAGTTCAAGATGTTTGACGGTACAGGTGATCCCAGGGTTCATCTGAGAACCTATTGTGACAAGCTTGTCGGGGTCGGAAAGGATGAAAAGATCCGGATGAAACTCTTTATGAGGAGTCTTACGGGAGATGCTTTGTCCTGGTACATCAGCTAGGACCCTAAGAAATGGTCCAACTGGGTGAGTATGGCATCAGATTTCATGGACCGATTCAGATTCAACACAGAAAATGCACCAGATGTTTTCTACATTCAGAATCTCAAGAAGAAGCCCACCGAGACTTTCCGCGAGTATGCTACTCGTTGGAGGTCAGAAGCAGCCAAAGTCAGGCCATCTTTGGACGAGGAACAGATGAACAAATTCTTTGTCAGAGCACAAGATCCGCAATACTATGAGAGGTCGATGGTTACTGAAAACCACAAGTTCTCTGATATCATCAAACTTGGGGAGGATCGAAGAAGGCATCAAAAGCGGGATGGTAACAAACTTTGAGGCATTACAGGCCACAAACAAGGCATTACAATCAGGCGGCATATCAAAGAAGAAAGACGTTGGGGCAGTAATGGTGGCTCAGGGCCCGAAATCTCCACTCACATATCAAACACCTCCACCCACATATCAAACACCTCCACCCACATACCAAGCACCTCCACCTATATATCAACCCTCATCTCCCAGATATTCCCAACCGGCCACTGTCTATCATACCTATAATTCCCAACCATCTCATTTCCAGTCACCTCCAACTCGCCAAAATTATCCAAGACCATGACCCAATTTTGACCGCAAGCCACCCAGACAATACACCGCTATTGTTGAATCCATCAACTAGCTGTATGAAAGGTTGAAAGCCACTGGTTACGTCACTCCCATTCCCGCCGTGGCAGTGGAAAACCCATCCCAATGGGTCAACCCAAACAAAACATGTGCATACCATTCCGGTATGAAGGGGCACACCATTGACGAGTGCCGAACATTGAAAGACAAAATCCAGACACTGATCGACAACAAGGTTATACAGTCAAAAGAAGTCGCACCCAATGTCCGCAACAACCCTCTTCCGGATCATAGGGGAAGTGGGATACATGTGATAGAGATGGACGAAGAATGCGATCCTGAGGGGTCGATCGGGATTATTCGAGAAGGCGATGACTTTAAACCCACAGTCACACTTACTCCTATTGTAGTACAGACTCAGTCACCAATCGAGGTTGAGGTAGCTGCATCAGTACCATTTGAGGTAGAGATAGCTCCACCTGCGGCCACCCTTGTCCCATTGAAGTGGTAGTGGCCACACCTTTCACAGTGACGGTATCAACCATGCCTCCTTTCAACTCAAAAGCAATACCCTGGGATTACGTTGCCGAAGCTAGGCGAAAAGGAAAGGCAAATATGGAGGAATCCGATGACGCACAAGGAATGACTAGGACCGGAAGAATCTATACACCTAAACACTTGGGAGGACCAAGTAAGGATACCACTACCAAGAAGCATGTCATTGAAACAGGGCCAGATGACCTTTGGAGGAAAGTACAAGCAAAGGAATACTCTGTCATCGATCATTTGAACAAAACCCCAGCTCAGATATCCATACTGTCACTGTTGCAAAATTCAGAGGCACACAAGAATGCTTTGATGAAGGTGTTGAGTGAAGCTTACGTGCCCAACAATATCACCTGCAGAGAGACGGCCAACATGGTAGGGCAAGTATTGGAAAGTCATAAAATAACCTTCCACGAGGATGAACTACCGCCTGAAGGATTGAATCACAACCGAGCATTGCATATCACGGTGAAATTTGAAGACAAATTCATCGCCAGGGTCTTGATTGATGGAGGTTCAAGCCTCAATATTTTTCCGTTGGATACTCTGATTGGGCAAAGGTTTCCACGAAATACGGGCAGGAAGCATGAACGTGAAAGCCTTCGATGGGTCTCAAAGGGCCACGATTCGGGAAATTAATCTTTGTCTACAGATAGGGCAAACTTGGTTCGACGTTGAATTCCAAGTGCTTGACATATCAGCTTCATACAATCTTCTATTGGGCCGACCATGGATACATGCCGCTGGGGCTGTGGCTTCCACACTACACCAAGCCGTGAAATTCAAATGGAACCATCAGGAGGCGATTATTCACGGGGACGGGAGTAACCCCATTTACACAAGTCAAACCATCTCGGTTAGCGGGAATAGAAGAAGGCTAGGAGGAGAAACCTATCATCACATCAAACGTGTCAATGCCGTTGAGAAAGACAAGTGGTGGAGCAATAAAATAGAAAGCATACTAGCATGGTCTGGGTATGAACCCGGCAAGGGGCTTGGGAAGAATCTACAAGGCATCACCAAACCAATACAGCTGAAACGTCATGGTACTACCTTCGGGCTCGGATACCAGTATACATGGCAAGAGTATAATGATTGGTCGCCTCCATGGCGTGGACCTTATTACCCTCTCAAGCAACCAGTGCCACATCTGGATCAGGCCTTTCACCAAGCTGATACAATATGGGGAACTGCAGAAGAATAAGCATTAGCCAGGCTGAGGAATCTGTTCTTGCAGTGCAATAATTGAGGAGGAGGAGGAAGAAGGCCTCACTATTCGGACTGTGGAGAAGGGAGTTGTTTTCAGGAACTGAACTGCCATACCGTCCCGGGTCCGCCGAGTCCCTGTGTAACTTGGCAGATTTTATTTCTATAGCCATTCTAGGTATCTAAGATTTTCAGTAATTTTGTTTTAAAGACTTACTTGTTTCAAAATAAATGCTCGATTCATCGAGCCGTACTTGTTTAGATTTCTTTCGGTTTTAATCAATGCATTGCTCTTTATTATTCATTATCATCTTCCACACTTTTTCTTTCTACATCGTTATTATTACTTTTCCCGATGAACCGGTGACTGTGACATGTAATGAGGCAACGCAATATGAGGATAGTGATTCGGATGAAGAAGATGAAATACCTGAGGAAGTTGTCAAGGAGGTTGAAAATTTTGAGAATAAGCCTAAGTCCAACCTGGACGAAACTGAAGCAGTAAACTTGGGGGACGCCGAGACCATCAAGGAGACTCGTATTAGCATTCACTTATCACCAATAGAGAAAGAAGAGTACATTCATTTCTTAAAGGAATATGAGGACATCTTCGCATAGTCGTATGATGACATGACCGGTTTGAGCACGTCCATAGTGGCTCACAAGCTGCCTACTAATCGCATGTGTCCGCCGGTAAAGCAGAAACTCAGAAAATTCAAACCAGATATGAGCCTGAAAATCAAGGAGGAAGTTACTAAGCAGATCAAAGCCAAAGTCCTCAGGGTAGTTGAATACCCAACCTGGTTAGCCAACATTCTACTAGTTCCGAAGAAAGATGGGAAGGTCAGAGTATGCGTTGACTATCGAGACTTAAACAGAGCAAGCCCCAAGGACGACTTTCCACTGCCAAATATACACATCTTGATCAACAATTGCGCTAAGCATGAACTCCAATCCTTTGTAGATTGCTTCGCGGGTTACCAGCAGATTTGGATGGACGAAGAAGACGCAGAGAAAACAGCCTTCATCACACCGTGGGGAATGTACTGCTACAAGATGATGTCATTTGGTCAAAAGAATGCTGGGGATACTTACATGAGAGCCATGACAACCATCTTCCATGATATGATACACAAAGAAATAGAGGTGTATGTTGACAACGTCATTATCAAATCCAAGAGGGCCGCAGATCACATAGCAGATTTGAGTAAGTTATTTGACAGGTTAAGGAGGTACAACTTAAAGCTAAACCCCGCAAAGTGTGCATTCGGGGTTCCCGCAGGAAAGTTACTAGGATTCATTCTTAGTCGTCGAGGGATCGAGCTAGACCCGTCTAAAGTTAAGGCTATTCAGGAGTTACCGCCGCCTAGGAGCAAAAAAGACGTGATGAGCTTCCTAGGACGTCTCAACTACATCAGTCGCTTCATAGCACAGTCCACAGTCATATGTGAACCCATCTTCAAGATGCTGAGGAAAGATGCCGAGACAAACTGGACCGAGGATTGTCAGAAAGCTTTCGACAAAATCAAGGAGTATCTGTCCACACCACCAGTCTTGGTCCCGCCAGAGCCTGAACGACCTTTGCTACTCTATCTATCTGTATTGGATGGAGCCTTCAGATGTGTTCTGGGACAACATGATGAGACAGGGAGAAAGGAGCAAGCCATATACTACCTGAGTAAGAAATTCACACCTTATGAAGCACGATACTCTCTGTTGGAGAGAACTTGCTGTGCTTTGACCTGGACGGCCCAGAAGTTGAGGCATTACTTGTGTGCCTATACCACATACCTCATATCCAGGATGGACCCCCTGAAGTACATATTTCAGAAGCCCATGCCGACTGGGAAGTTAGCCAAGTGGAAGATACTGCTAAGTGAGTTCGATATCGTCTACGTAACTCAAAAGGTGGTCAAAGGACAAGCATTGGCAGACCATCTTGCTGAAAATCCTGTGGGAGGAGAATACGAACCCTTGAAAACGTATTTTCCTGATGAAGAGGTGTCATTCGTAGGAGAGGACATTACCGAAGCATACGACGGTTGGAGGATGTTCTTTGATGGAGCTGCAAATTTCAAAGGAGTAGGCATTGGAGCAGTTTTGGTATAAAAAATAGGTCAACATTATCTGGTATCTGCTAAACTCAGATTTCCCTGCACCAACAACATGGCAGAGTATGAAGCCTGCATACTACGCTCAACATGGCAATCGACATGAATATTCAGAAACTGCTAGTAATCGGTGATTTAGATTTGCTTGTGCACCAGGTACAAGGAGAGTGGGCCACCAAGAATTCTAAGATATTGCCATATCTGCACCATGTCCAAGAATTGAGAAAAAGGTTCACGAAGATAAAGTTTCGTCATGTTCCCAGAATTCAGAACGAGTTTGCCGATGCTTTGGCCACTTTGTCATCCATAATATAGCATCCGGATAAAAATTTCATTGATCCCATCCTAGTGAGAGTCCATAATCAACCGACTTACTGTGCTCACGTCGAGGAAGAGACGGATGGAAAACCTTGGTTCCATGATATCAAGGAGTATTTGGCAAAAGGAGAGTATCCGGAGCATGCGAACCACACTCAGAAACGCACACTTCGGAGATTGTCCAATCACTTTTTTCACACTGGAGGAAACTTGTACAGAAGAACTCCTGATTTGGGATTGCTAAGATGTGTCGACGCAAAAGAGGCTTCTAAGCTACTTGAGGAGATACATGCTGGGACCTGCGGCCCGCATATGAATGGTTTTTTCTTGGCCAAGAAGATACTTAGGGCCGGTTACTTTTGGATGACTATGGAGACAGATTGCGTCCAGTACGTCCGCAAATGCTACCAATGTCAAGTGCATGCCGATATGATAAAAGTGCCGCCAAATGAGCTCAATGCCACAAGCTCACCTTGGCCATTCGCCGCCTGGGGAATGGATGTCATCGGTCCTATCGAGCCTACCGCTTCAAACGGGCACAGGTTTATTCTAGTAGCCATTGACTACTTCACAAAATGAGTAGAGGCTGCATCCTACAAAGTTGTAACCAAGAAAGTCGTTGCACACTTTGTCAAGGATCGTATTGTTTGCCGATTCGGAGTTCCCGAGTCCATTATCACTGATAATGCCGCCAATCTCAACAGTGATCTGATGAAAGCCATGTGTGAAACTTTCAAAATCAAGCACAAGAACTCCACAACGTACAGACCTCAGATGAATGGAGCCGTAGAAGCCGCCAACAAAAACATCAAGAAGATACTAAGGAAGATGGTAGAAAACCACAAACAATGGCACGAGAAGCTACCCTTTGCTTTGTTGGGATACCGCACTACAGTTCGCACATCAACCGGGGCAACCCCCTACATGCTGGTTTATGGTACCGAAGTTGTCATCCCAGCCGAGGTAGAGGTTCCTTCTTTAAGGATCATACAGGAAGCCGAACTCAGCGATGCAGAATGGACAAGGAATCGCTACGAACAATTGGCCCTTATAGATGGAAAAAGAATGAACGCAGTATGTCACGGTTAGCTTTATCAGAACAGAATGTCCAGAGCTTTCAACAAAAGGGTCAAACCAAGGCAATTCGCACCAGGACAGCTGGTGCTGAAGAGATCTTCCACATCAAGATGAAGCCAAAGGGAAATTCTCTCCCAACTGG